>NW_020538634.1:0-18220 GCF_003426905.1 Ctenocephalides felis
TTTCGAGCTCACGGATCAACCGATTTGAATGGTATTGTTTAGAGAGATGTGCTGATTAGTTTTTGGCAAAGGCAGGTCCAGCCGTTCTGAGATACCGACTAAATGTTCGAAAATGGCAGTTTTTTGAGAGAACTAAACATCCGATTAAATAATTCAAAACACTTTCTGCTTGTGTTGACAAAACGATCGTTTTGGGAAAAAAACGTCGATTTACGGCACTGTTTCAAACACACACCAATATTTTTACAAATTTGTTCGCATTCGATCCAGAATGAAACGTCGAGAAAACATAAAATCGCCGAGAATCGGATTTTTTGATGAAAACAAACTTCTCCTTCGGGAAGTTAATAACGAGTAGTTTAGAATGAATTAGAACAATATCATTTTATTGATGTTGAGTATTGTGCTGATTACAATTTAGATCCATACTTGAATACAACACTTGAAAAAAATGCTTGAATAGAACATGTACTAGGTTGTTGGTGCCATATTAAATCAATTACATTGGTGTTCTTGACCAGATTCATTGTTCTTGACTTGATTCATTTCTCGAGAAAAGTGGTGGGCTGAAAGTAGATTCTGTCCGCTTTTTTATTTCAGTGAATAGATCAATCAACGAAACTGTTTCTTCGAGCAATCATATTTGTTTGAACGATCTATATGTTGGATTGAGGAAACACAAATACAAGAGGAACAAGCTAATCAATTATTAAAAATAATAAATAAACATTTTGATGCAAACTTGCCCGATGATGTGCAGAGTATGGCACAAATGATTGAAAAATATGAAAAACTCAAATCGCAACTGCTCTTGACTACCATCATCCCTCCTCAACTATTGAGGAGTAATCTGTAGTATTAAAATAATAAGAAAGTATTAAAGTAATAAATTATTAAAAGTATTGATAAAAGCTGTATATTCAATAGGAAATAATGAGCAAGCCATTCAAAATGGTATACCACCGAATATTGAGGAAAAGCTTGAATCTATAGCAAGTAAGTATTTTGTTTATCATTATTTTCTTAATAATATCAGAAATTGTACATAAGCCCACAATTTGCTTAGTCTTCTGCTTTTTTGGTAGGTTGGAGAGAAAAACAGAGTTTTGGTACTAAATCAGTACATACGAGTACTATTTTTGCTATGCTATTGTGAGCTTATTGAAAATAGCTCAAAAATGCACTTCTTGCTCCATTATAATGTTTAATAAACAATATTTCATTCTAACTTTCTGAAAAAGAATATGTTTTTATCAGCAAATCCTATTTGCTAATTTGTGTTCTCAACTCAATAACTTGTTTCAAGTTATTTTGAACAATTTGCCACTAAATTTTTCAATGTCAACGTTTTTATTGTATTAAAATATTAATCGTGAAGTTCATTTTATCAAGCAAAGATAAGCCCGAAAAGTCATTGAATCACTTGTCGACAATATCGGAGAAAATTACACTTCATCTTCAAGAAATGATTGAAAATCAAACTGAAATTTGTATGTTTTCAGTTTCAGACGAAGAGGAGCAAATGGCAGTGATACCATTGAAGAGTCTAAGCGAAATAGAGGAGTTTGAAAAAAAGGTTGAAAAATGAAAAATTTGCTTTGGACTTGGTAAGATATATATATATATATATATATATATATATATATATATATATATATATATATATGATAAAAATTGTTTCTTGGGCATCCATCCAATAATTAATTTTAAATAATTTTTTTTTTAAATTTATTTGTATGCACTGAAGATGGGTCAAATCTGGACCCGAAACGTATGTTCTCTTAATTAAAACATGTTGCATTAAAACTGTTTTTTTAATTATTGGATGGATGCCCAAGAAACAATTTTCATCATATTATTTCACCATCTGAAGAAAAATCTCTCGCTTATATATATATATATATATATATATATATATATAATATATATATATTATTGTATATGTTATATATAACAATATCAATAAATCTTTTCCATAAAAGTTACTCATCTGAAATACCAAAGTCAATTTATACATTCTGCTTGGACATTTTTTGAAGTTCATATCCCAATTTCAGCAAAAATGTGTAAAGGTTTTACACTTTGGTAACATACTTCTAAAGACTTTAAAATTATCTACAAATTTATCTAATAAAATTATTTTAAATCTTATATATCGAAAAAGATAATTACATCTAACAACTATACACAGATTGTGCATTCAACTTGAACGGTTTCAAGTTTATACCAAAAACTGTAAAAAAAAACAAAGTTTTATGAAGTCGAAAAATTATAATTTATCATTGAAATAATAATTTATATTATTTATATAATAAAAACAAATATATGCAAATGCACATAAATTAATTAATATATTAATAATTTAGTACGAAATAATATTACAACGTAATTCGAACCACGTATTTCAGAAAATTAAATTTTGTATAGTCTGATTTCAAAATTGATGAAATTGAATAGTCCAATGTACAAAACTTATGCAATTTAACCAGATAACTGCAATTGACGGATATACTCGTCATGAAGATGTGGCAGAATTTTTTGTATTGACGAGTATAGTCGTCATACGAATAAAACTGTCACCATTTGCTATTTTAATTACATTTATTGAAAAGGGCTAAAAATATTATGAATGTTCATGTCCCTTAGAATATTCTGAGGCTATGACTATACTAGGCTGCAGTTTTTTATATATATAAATAATTTAAATTATTATTTATAATAATTTATATTTATA
Organism: Ctenocephalides felis; assembly: GCF_003426905.1. NCBI lineage: Eukaryota > Metazoa > Arthropoda > Insecta > Siphonaptera > Pulicidae > Ctenocephalides > Ctenocephalides felis. The sequence continues at coordinate 2,735 of NW_020538634.1, forward strand.
TAATTTATATATATATATATATATATATATATATACGGGGTTTAACAACATACATAGAGAAATGTATGAAAAAATTCCAGAACACAATTTTGAATTTTATTACTTTTATGTTACGAACACATTAACCATTTCAAAAACAAATGTTTTAAAAATTATTCATAAATAATTTTATAAAATTATATCGTGAATGAGGTAATTTATATAGAATATATTTTGAAATTTTGGAAATTTTGCTTTTTATAATTTTTTATATTTTTTTATATATACCTTATCATATTTTTATAAAACTATTTTTCAGGCAATTATCAGTCATAATAAAAACATCTTTTTTATAGATGATTAATAATACCAAATATTATGCTTAAAAGAATAATAATAAATAGTAATGAAGAATGTTTTCATTCTATTTGCAATCTCAAAAATACCAAGACAATGAAGACGCTTATGTCAAAGTTTTTTTTATTTAGTTCGCTTTCCCGCCAGATCAGATTAATACATGGAAAACAGCCAAAACAGTTTTACAGTAATTTTCAATGCACATTTTGCCCAAAGATATTACATACTCCTGTTTCTTTGCAAAGTTACATCAAAACCTTCCATTGCTCAACTCCCAATATTTCTTTACAAGACTCCAATATCAACCGCACATTTTACAATAATTTTAGAATTAATCCTGAAACATCTCTAGCACTTCATTCTTATGCTTTGCCTCATTCTCTAATTCCTTCCACAGACATTCTATCAAATGCTCTTCCTTCGTCACCTATTCCTTCTACATACGCCCACATTCTTACAAACGACCCCTACAAGACCCACACCAAATAATATTTTATCGTTGCACTCTCGGAAGGTGTTTACAAGTATTGAATAAATAAATAAATACTATTTAAATATGTTTAATATTACATCCACAAAAATTACAATAATTGACAGTTTATAGGATCTATAAGGGCTCTTCGGATTACCTGTCCCATTGAGGATTGTGGGAAGGCCTATACGCTCAATATTTTAATTGCAATCGGTCTTACACACATCAAATAAAAGAACCAATTTCAAGGGGTACCAAAAAAATTGGACATGCTTGTCCCTCACGAATCATATGCAAGATATATAATGACGGACATGTTAAATGTGATTACTGGAAGATGTATGTGGAACATGAAAATTTGACAAAATATGTGCGACTGAACCAAAATTTGATAAATAACATCAAAGGTATAGTTAAAGATTATTTAGTTTTATGTACGAAATTTTTGTTATTTTTTATTCTTATTATAACTTTTTCAGAACAAATTAAGGCTGGCGTTGATAATGATTTCATTCTAAAAAACATACGTGAAGCTTGTTACAATAAAGAATTACCACTGAGAGCTTCCATGATTGCAAAGAAAGATATTTGGAATATGAAACAGAAAGTTCTACCACCATACGATACGTTTAGAAATAAAAATGATTCAACAAGTGTAACTACTTGGGTTAAGGAGAACCAACAAAAGAAAACCTTCAAAGTGTTATTTTATAAAGGAATTAATACAACTAATTATGGACTTGGCAATGATGACTTTATTCTTGTAATTATGACAAACATGCAGGCGCAAACGTTATTGGAATTTGGTACAGACAAGATATGCGTTGATGGTACGCACGGGACTAACAGTTATGGTTTTCAATTGCAATACGCATACGCATAAATTTGGGAGTGGGATTCCTGTTGCCTTTTGTTTCTCAAACAGACAAAATGAATTACTTTTTCAAATTTTTTTCAGCAAATTTCTGAGGCAGTAGGAAAAATAAAGGCTAAAACTTTTATGACAGATAATGCTCCGGCATATTTCAATTGCTGGTCACACGTTATGGGGTCACCAGAAAACAAATTATTGTGTTCATGGCATGTGTCCAGGAATTGGAAAAGAGCAAAGATCAGAAGTAGACAAAGACAGACGCAAGTTTATGATAAATTAATTAGAGATTAAAAATTAAGAGATTAAAATGATTTTAAATGAAGAGGAATTCTCGAGCAGTTTAAATGATAACCTGAAGGAGCTTGAAGAAGATGTAGTTACACAGTCATTCGCAAAATATTTCAGGAAGGCTTATTATAAGCGCACAAAGACCTGGGCATATAGTTTTAGAAAAGGTCTGGGTGTCAATACAAATATGTTTTTGGAAAGCTTCCACAATCAGTTGAAAAGTAGATTGATGAAAGGAAAATACTCTAAAAGAATTGACTACTATATGAAAGAGATGTTTTTCAACAAAGGAACCGAAGGCTGTGTGGTCATATACTTTCTACGAGACAGAGATATCTACAGCATCCACACAAGAAGTAGGACAGTACTGCCAGGCAATATTACGGAGGTCAAGAAAAGTAAAGAATGGAATGTGCTATCAACGACTGCTGATGTTGCACCATACGTGGTACGGCTGAACCGTGAAATATACATATAATCAACATGCTTGAGGTGTGAACCATGCAAAATATGTTTCCATACATATTCTTGCACATGCATTGACTATTTAATTAGATCAACAAGCATGTGCAAGACTATTCCCATCTGACACTGGGTTTAAACGTCGGCTTCGAGAAAAGGATACAAAAGAAAAATCAGAGCACTTCAGTATTCAGAGCAATTCAAGAATAGGGGAAATTGAAAACCATGAAAATAATAATGGATATTCTGACAAAATGAAGCACATGGGATATGAAATTAGAAAGTTGTAGAAAGTGGCGTGGGTCTTATAAAGTTGAAAGTTGAAACAATTTTACTGATCTTTTCGAAGATCTATCAACATTTGGGATCATGCTTATTAAAGCCGGCCACAGACGTAACTGTATGCATGTGCAACTGAATGAATGCGCAACTGTCAAATAATAAATGTCAAAACATAACCTAAAAATATATCTTTGTGATAATTGATATTATTTTTACTGAATTATTTGTGATTAGTAGATTATTATATTTTTTTTATCAAAATTAGTGCAGAAATAGATGACGATTTTATGGCCATGTCATTTGTATTTGCCCCAAAAAAATGGAAAATAACTAAAAGGAGATCTATTTGGTGCAAGGAATGGCTAAGAAAAAGGTAACTGTTTTCGCATATAAATCTATTATAAATTCAAAGTAGCGCCAAGGGATTGGCACAATTTTCTTCGCATGGACGAAGAAACTTATTTAAAATTGCTAAAGATGGTTTCACCTCTAAGTTGAAGACAAGATACTATTATGCGTAAAGCTATTTCGCCACACGAAAAGTTGACGGCAACATTAAGATTTCTTGCTTCTGGAAGGAGTTATGAGGATTTAAAGTTTACAACATTAATATCTCCTCAGGCATTGCGTGTAATTATTCCTGAGACGTGTGAAGCTATATCTAAAGTACTGGAGAAAAATTATTTCAAAGTGAGTATAAAAGTCAGTATGCTGTGGCGTAACTATAGGGTGGCGTGGGTGGCAAATTGCCACGGGCCCACGACCCAAGGGGGCCCCAGCCCAGGAAACCGGGGACTCGGAAATACATTTTTACGCTGTACATAAATTTTATTTCACTTGAAACTTATATTTTATATTTTTTAAGTTCAAAGTCGGAGGTAATTATTCAACCAGGCTTGCATCAAACTCCCATTCGGGCGATTGATGGCAAACACATAGACATTATTCCTCCTAGTGGAAGCGGATCTTATTATTATAATTATGAATGTCCTCATAGTATGGTGCTACTTGCAATAGTAAATGCAAAGTACCAATTCATCGTGTGTGACTTTGGAGTTAAGGGCAGGATATCAGATAGAGGTATACTCCAAACAACCGAACTCTATGACAAGCTCCAGAAAAATGAATTGGAGATTCCATCACATGAACCAATCAAAAATAGTTCTGAAATACTGCCATACGTATTTATTGCTGATGATGCTTTTGCTTTGAGAACGAACATGATGAAACCATTCCGTCACTCAGATCTTACTTCAAAAGATAAAAAGATTTATAACTATCGTGTTTGTAGAGATAGACGCATTGTGCAAAATGCTTTTGGTATATTGGTTTCTAGATTTAGAATATTTAAAACACCAATAAATGTCGAGCCAAATAACATTGATCGAATAGTACTGGCAAGTTGTGCTTTACACAATTATTTGATGTCTAATTCTACTAACTCATATACTTATGCAGAATGTTTTGACCGAGAAAATATGAAACAGGGATGTATTACACTGGGGTCGATTTCGAATGATTCAAATATGAAACATTTAAATCAACGATATTTAGGAAATAGCCCAAATGCCGCAAAAATCGTAAGGGAAAAATATGTGCATTATTTCAACAATGATGGAAGCGTGCCTTGGCAAGACAACTTTATTCATTGACATTATAAAAATTATCATTATTTATGTTATCCTTTGAATCGTATAATGAATACTTTCAATAAATAAAGTTACTGTGAACTTACTTGATCGAAATTAATCCCTGATATATTAGAAACATGGGCCCGTGGTACCGAATAAACATAGAAGTTTGAAATACCATAATTTCGGTTCGTACACTTCTGTTGTGCCTGCGCCAGATCTTTTAGATTCATCTATTTTTTTCTTTTCTATAATTTGTACGCAAGCTATTAATTTTCTTTACTATTAAGTTACGATTAGCACTTGGTTCTATATATTTGTACTGTTCCACTAATTTATCATACGCAGAATTTTTCAAATTTTTATCATGATAAGCTGCAGATTTGACTTGCCACAAGCAGGGTTCATTCTAATATATTTCTATTAAGACTTCCATGATCTCTCTGATTCCTCCTTCTCCATGTTGGTTTACATAAGACATATTTTCCTTTAATTTTAACACTTTCCACTCGCGAGCCTGACTGCTCGACGTTGCGCTGCGCTCGGTGTATTATAGTGCTATACATACCTATCAACTCGGAATTTTTTTTGTGTCGGATTTTTTTAAAATGTGGTAATATTGCTTTTAAATACAGTTAGTATGATAATAAAACAAAGTTTGAAAAAAAATTAAAAAAATGTTATAATAACCATATTATTGTTTAAAAAATCGCTTTTACACAGATGTTTATTAAAATTAATTAATAAACATTATATCAAATATATTCTGAAAAAAAACTAAATAAAAAAAATTAAAAAGACGATATTCTTGGAGAGTAGATACGGTTATCGTGCTCGTATAGTGTGTTAAGAACAACTCCAATAATATCGTTATTTTTTCTATTACACGTATATATATACGTGTGTGTATCTATACATAATATGCATATGTATAATACATTATAATGTATATAAATAATATATAAAATTTCTAGTAACATTTATATCTAATAAATAATGGTGTTTGTGAGCCATTAAATTAATGTTATTATATTTATTTATGAAAATAATTATAAGTTAATCAATAAATGAAGTTAGTGGTGCATTAATTTCAAAAGAATGAAAAAAATCACAATTTGTAAGTTTAGTTCGCGACGACACTATTTGCCGCCGGAGCGGCGGCATCCGACTGGAACGGTAAAACATATCATGCCGCCGGAGCGGCGGCATCCGAGCGCAACGGTAAAATGACCATGCCGCCGGAGCGGCGGCATCCGAGTCGAAAGGGTTAATAAGGCAATAAAGCATGTGTATATAAACTAAACTATGCAAGGTATAATCATTATGATAAAAAATATTTTTAAAATAAAAAAATATAATGTTGAATAATAACATAACCTATATAAAATTATAAATATGATATTCCTATTCTATTTTTATCAATTCTGCAATACAATAAAGAATTTAATATTTAGTAATCTAAAAGTCTATGCTTTTATTATTTAACAAATATGTACCATTCGATATTGTGTATGCCTCAAATACTATAAATTCTTATGTTTGGTGTGATATTTTGTGAACACTAATTTTGTGCCAGATTGAAATCTTATATTTTAATGACAACACAATTACGATGTGTAGTGAACATTTTAGTGATTTAATATTTGCTAACATATTATATTATTACTTGCAAATTGTATAGCAGTCTATTCATTTGTTTGTGTTTTGTGTGTTTTTTGCGAACTCTAATTATGTGTCAGTTGAACTTGCTATTTTTTTTTTATTTTGATAACAATTTAATTTGTTGAGCGTATATTTTAGTGGTTCATTATAATTTGTTAATATAATTGAAATTATAATATCGCAAAATTGCAAGAATTACAATTAATGTTTGATGAAAATTGGTGGGCAAAAAGGTCGTTTTAAGTAAGGATGATAAACAATTGTACTGTAGTTCTAAAGACAAAACTATTTTAATTGGTGATATTTTGTGTGCTACGTGTAGACTAATTCCTTATAGAAACTCTAGTAGCAGAACGAGCATATGCAATGCAAATAATTCAGTGCTTAGTGATAGTGATAGTAGTTCTGTAAGTGCATTTTGTAGTGAATACGATTGTAATATTTTTGAAAAAAGTGATATTTGTTGAACTTTGTCTTAATCGAATAGCATCGACCCATCGACATTGTTCAATTTGTAATAATATATCTAACCTTGTTACAATTCCTTTAGAGCAGTGGTCGGGGAACCGGGGTAAATTACCCAAAATGGGGTAAAAGTGGAATTTTTGGGGGTAAAAAGTAAGTGTGGGTTAAAATCGTTGAACCGAACATAGTGGTCACCAATCGATTCAACAGATGGCGGCCTCAGTAAAACGAACATCGAATGCATGATTTGGCAACATTGGGCGCAGCTCCGGCGACGTGCTTAGTCGTGAGTTGCAAGAGTGTGCCTGCTTAGTCCGTGCCGTGCCGCCAAACTACATCTGTGTTTATAAGTTAGAAACCGAGTAGTTATTAGTTGTTATTAGTTAGTTACTGACAAGACCATAATTTTATTATTAATCGTCAATATATCGATCAAGGTAAGCCGCAATTTGATACTTTGTTAAACGTATTCTTGTATCCTAGTATTTTACCATTTTAGTATGCGAGAATTGTTGTATTCACGTATTCTAGTATTTTAGTATTCATGTATTCTAGTATTTTTGTATTGCACATATTTTTTATTTTCTTCAGATGACAGAAAATAGAAAAGAACATACCAAGAGGAATTCCTTAATTACGGTTTTACCCAAATAGAGGACAATGGTACAATGAAACCACAGTGTGTTGTGTGTATGAAGGTACTGACACCAGAATCTTTCAAAAAAAGTCAATTTAAAAAACATTTAGATAATGTTCATTCGCAACTAAGTTCTAAACCGCGAGAATACTTCGCAAATTTGGAGATATCCATTAAAAGGCAAAGATTGAATTGCAACTTGTATGGTAACTTTGATCAGCGTTCAGCATCAAGGGCTAGCTTGGAAGTAGCTTGGTTAATCGCTCGAAATAAAAAACCATACACTATCGGTGAAGACTTGGTTAAACCAGCTGCTGTCAAAATGGCAGAGATTATGTGTGGTCAAAAGGAAGCGAAGAAACTAAACTCAGTGCCGTTGTCTGCGAGAATTGTGAAAGAGAGAATTTCTGTATTAGCAGAAAATGTGAATGAGCAAGTAGTTTTTGCATTAAGACAGGCAAAATATTTTGCTATTCAGCTAGACGAGACAACGGATTTTAGTAGCAATTCACAACTGATGATATATGTTCGCTACAAAGGTGTGGATAATTTTGAAGAGGAATTGCTGTTTTGCTCTCCTCTCGAGTTGAGATGTCGTGGAATGGATATTTATAATAAGGTCAACGATTACTTCAAAGCGCAATGCTTAAAATGGGAAAATTGTATTTCGGTATCTTTGGATGGAGCTCCAGCTATGTTGGGTCATATTAATGGTTTTTCCGCCTTTGTAAGGAAAAATAACCCAACTATCGAAATTATTCATTGCATGATTCATCGCCAGGCCCTTATGGTAAAATATTTAGAACCTACACTAGAAGCCGTGATGCACGATGTTATCAAGATTATAAACTTTATCAAGGGGCATGCACTAAATACGCGACTATTTCGTGAATTGTGTCAAGATGGTGAAGCTGAGTATACAGACCTCCTTTATCATACAGAAGTGAGGTGGCTCTCTCGCGGAAATGTTTTAAATCGAGTATGGACTCTCAAAAATGAAGTTGAAATGTTTTTGGTTTCTCAAAAAAATATTCTTGCAGAACATTTTAATAACTCTTCCTGGATTGCATATCTCGCATATTTGGCAGACATATTTGAAAGCATAAATATATTGAACAAAGAATTACAGGGAAAGCATTGTAATATTATTTCAGCAAGAGAAATATTGTCAGCATTTGGGTTAAAGCTGGAGTATTAGAAGCAGAAGGTAGAAGAAAACAAAATAGCATCTTTTCCAAGGTTAGCTTTGTTTTTGGAGAATTCTGAAAATATTACTTTAGTTGATATCAAAGATACAATAGTAAGACATCTTATTAAACTGAGAGAGCGGTTTTTGAATTACTTTCCAGATCTGGATATACGTTCTATGAGTTGGGTTATAGATCCTTTCAAATGTGACATTTCTATGATACCAGAACAACCTGCAGGTTTAGCTGAATCGATTTTAGAACTTCGATCCAATACCGAAGCTCATATTGAATTTGGTAATAAACAAAATCTCTCATGTTTTTGGATGTCAAAAGCTGCAAAGGGTTTTGAAATAGCACATGAAGAGGCGGTAAAAAAATTGCTGCCATTTGGAACCACATACTTGTGCGAACAAGGCTTTTCCAGTCTGGTAAACATTAAATCGAGAAGTAGAAATAGACTAAATGCCGAAGATTGTATTAAAATCGCTTTGACATGTAAAAGTCCCAATTTTGAACAAATACTGTCAAAAATGAAGCAACATCATTTCTCAAAATCGTGATGTAAGAATGTGTGCGTGTTTATTGTTACTTCATGTCAAATTAATTGTACTTATTGTTTATTCGTGTATTAATAGGGTTTTCATAAGAAATATAATATAAAAAATATAGTTTTCAGTTATTGTTTCCTTCAAACCATTTGTTTCAGCCTTTTTCGAAGTTTAGAAGTAACAAACAATGTAGCAAAACCTTTAATTTACAGGTTATGGCTATACAGAAATATGTGGCAAACAGATTCTAATTATACTTCTTTGGTTAAGTCGTGTTTTTTTTCTGGGGTAATGAGAGGTCGCACAAAAACATTTTGGGGTAATGGTTTCAAAAGTTCCCCGACCACTGCTTTAGAGGCTAGAATTCATGTATGCGCAAAAGCCAGAATTTATATTCCTACAAGTAATCGTACCTGTAATAAGCATTTGTTCGGTAATTTTTTTATGAAGAAGATATACAGTAGAACCTCCTTATTCGCGGCTTCTTCATTCGCGTTTTCGCTATTCGCGGCCAAAAAAATTGCGACCCGATACCTTTATTCGCGGCTAGAAATTTCGTTATTTGCGGATTCCAGTGTATATGAAATCCAATATCCTCTGTAAATGCCGTCTTTTTGACCTATATAATTGCGTTGCGTTCGCCGTCCTCTCCGTTATCAGCGTTTTTGATCAAGTAAGCAAACAGGGAATGAATGAATCATATATGTATGCTTTAACACTTTCCACTCGCGAATTTCGAGATATATATTAATTGCATTCGAGTCGAAAGGGTTAATATTGTTCGTTTCTGTGGTAAATGCTGCTATGCATGCTTTATTTCTTCATTTTACTCATGGCATGTCAGATTGAATTTTACGGTTTATTAAAATTGCATGAAAAGCTTACAAAAGTGTACAGATAATTAAATAATTGCTTACAAAAAACCATACATAATCGAGACTCTAATATGCGTTTGTGGAATCAAAAAAATGTCTTACATTTCAGTCAAGATATAAAAGCGAATATGGAATCGGACAGTAAACCATCAGAAATCCCAAAACTACGAAAGACCGTTATTGGATCCAGCAAATACAGCAAGATACCTCGCGAAGAAGGTCGGACCAATATGTTTACATCGGAAAAGGTCTCGCTGCGTTCAACTTGATCAGTTTCTGACTCAAGACAGGAAGTAATATCATCTAGTAATAGTGCATCTACAAGCCTCACTCAACCACATTCTGATGTCAAGAAACCTCCTAATTCATGGCAAGTAGTCAATTTCAAAAAAAGGAAAACTTCATTTGAACCATTAGGAATAGATGTCAAAATTCAAAACCGATTTTCGGCCCTTTCAACAATAGAAACAGCTGATGATGACAACTCAGTTAAACCGGCTCCAGTCGGTAAGCCCCCTCCAATATTTATTTACGGAGTTGACGATATTAATGATATGTCTAATCAATTAAATGAAATAATTCCGCACGATCAATATTTCCTGAGAAGTTTAGCTAACAATACATTTTCGACCATTTTCGAACTTTATCCAGACATCTAAAAGAAACTAATGCCGTATATCATACATATCAATTAATAGAAGAGAAGGCTTTTAGGGTTGTTCTTAGAAATGTACACTTTTCAACAAGCACAGATGCAATTAAATTAGAACTATTAAAACAGGGTCATGTCGTACGTAATATCCTAAATATTAGACATAGAATAACAAAAGAATCTCTTGATATGTTTTTTGTTGATCTGGAACCAAATAGAAATAACAAAAATATTTATAACATTTATAAATTATTCAACTGCATGATACGCGTCGAACCACCGAGAAAGTCCAACAACATTAAACAATGCACTCGCTGTCAACTCTTTAATCACACCAAAAAATACTGCAATAGACCATTTGCTTGCCTAAAATGCGGTGACAATCATAATACTATAGCTTGTACCAAATATCCGAATGCTCCGGCATGTTGTTATTTTTGCGACGGTGCTCATCCAGCTAATTATCGCGTTTGCTCATACTTCCAAAAAATTAAAGAACAAAGAAACAAAACTCCAGTAAATCAATCAGTCATAAATCCAAATCCAAATAACCAAAATTTTAAAAATTCTAATAATTCTAATTCTAATAATAAAATAAACAACATTTCTCCGGCCTTAAATCCAACAATTTAAAATTCATCCTATGCAGACATTGCAAAAAACAATTACTCTGCTTCTAATCATTCACCTTCAAATCCTGATTCTGATTCTCTAGCAACACTTATTTTAGAATTTAAAAATATCTTCAATCAGCTTTTGCAACAGAACACCATAATAATAAATATGTTATCCACGTTAGTCAACAACAAAAGCAATGGCAAAAATTATTAAAATTGCTGAATGGAATGCCAACGGTTTAATACCTCACAAAAATGAAGTAGAATGTTTTTAAAGTTAAACTTAATAGATATCTTATTAATCTCCGAAACTCACTTCACTGAAAAAAACTACTTCAAAATTTATAACTACACTACTTATAATTCAAATCACCCAAGTGGCAGGGCTCGCGGCGGTTCGGCTATATTAATCAAAAATAATATAAAGCATTTTGTTCTACCAAATATTTCTGATGATTTTCTACAAGCAACTCAAATTTCTGTTGAAACAAATTTATATAATTTTTGTGTTTCTGCTGTTTATTGTCCACCAAGATTCAAAATTTCTTGTGCTCAGTTTTCTTCATTTTTCTCTCAATTAGGTAATAAATTTATCATTGGTGGTGACTTTAATTGTAAACATATTGCCTGGGGTTCTAGACTGACTACAGCCAAAGGAAAGATTCTTCATGCAGCCATAGGGCAAAATAACCTCTCCTTTATTTCAATTGCAGTCCAACTTATTGGCCTTCTGACCCTACTAAAGTTCCAGACCTTTTAGATTTTTTTATTGTGAAAGGTATTGATCTTTCAAATCTCAATATTGAATCTAGTTACGATCTCTCTTCAGATCATTCTCCAATACTTGTGACGTTTAGCACATTTCCTACTCCAGTTATCAACAATCATATTCTACACAACAATCTTTCTAACTGGATTCAATTCAAATCCATACTTGATTCAAAATTATTTCCAAATCTAGGCCTACAAGCGTTATTGATATAGAAAATAATATAGATTATTTTTCTGAGATTGTACGTGAAACAACCAAGCAGATCACCCCGAACATTAATCCAAGAAATGATAATCTAATAATTCCGCAAGAGATTAAGAAGCTAATTGCACAGAAACGAAGAGCAAGACGAACCTGGCAACATTCTCATCTACCAACGGATAAGACATCGCTTAATCATCTCAATAACACGCCGGAAAAAAATGAAAGAATGGAAGAATTGTACATTCAGGTCGTATATATTGCAGTTAAATAGGTACGATAATTCCATATGGAAACCAATCAGAAACAAAAGTAAACCCCTACAACAAAACCCTCCTCTGAAAATAACCAACCAAAACGGATTCATTTGGGCAAAAAGCAACGAAGAAAAAGCGGAGGCATTTGCTGATCATCTAAGTAGCATTTTTAGCGCTCGAAATATTTCCCAGAATAATTTAATTAACAATTTCGTAAATCAACCCATACATTCTACACCGTTAGGACATTTTTCACCAAATGATGTCTTATGTGAAATAAAAAGGATAAAAAATAGATCTTCGCCAGGTATGGATAAAATTACTCCAAAGATGTTAAAAGAATTGCCTACAAAAGGTATCTTATATATAACAAATATTTTCAACGCCATACTTCAATACAATTATTGGCCCACAGCGTGGAAGACTGCAGAAATTATTATGATCGCTAAACCAAACAAAAACCATCACACTGCTAGTTCATACCGTCCTATCAGTCTTTTATCGATATTATCGAAAATTTTAGAGAGACTTTTGTTGCAGAGATTGTCAGAAGATCATCCGAATGATAGTTGGATTCCTCACCATCAGTTTGGCTTCAGAAAAAATCACTCTACAATTCAACAATGCAACAGAACGGTGTCTCGTATTCTTGAAGCCATGAATAGAAAGGAACACAACAGTGTAGCCGTATTTTTAGATGTCAGTCAGGCTTTCGATAAGGTTTGGCACTCAGGACTCCTATATAAAATCAAAACAACTTTTCCAAACTACTTCAATATCTTAAGCTCATATTTGCTTAATAGAAAATTTAGAATCAAAATTAAAGATGTGACTTCGAGCATCAGAAATATAGAATGCGGGGTACCACAGGGCAGTGTGCTAAGCCCTGTACTTTATCTTCTTTTCACAAACGATATGCCCACAGATGATCTTCTAACCATATGCACTTACGCCGATGACATAGCAATTATTTCATGCAATTCCGATATTAGAACAGCAACTTGTCAGTTACAAAATTATTTATCTAGTCTCGAAAAATGGTTTTTAGATTAGAATATCAAAATCAATATCGAAAAATCTCAGCACATAATTGTTTCTCTAAAACATCACAACAGTCCACCTATCATCATGAACAATTCAATAATTCCACTATGCAATTCTGTTAAATATTTAGGCATGCACATTGATTCGAAATTGACATGGAGAACGCACATTGAATCTAAAAAGAAACAAATCCAACTGAAAATAAAAGATTTTTACTGGCTTTTTGGGAGGAAATCTGAAATCTCTCTCGATAAAACTATCATAGTGCCCATTTGGACTTATGGAATCAAACTATGGGGTTGCTCTTGCAAATCTAACATAAACATTATTCAAAGGTGCCAGAATAAAATTCTGCGTATCCTTACTAATGCGCCATGGTATATTTCGAATTTTTGCCTACATAAGGATTTGAAAATCTCAACAGTCAACGAAATGATCAAGATTAGAAGTTCATCTTTTAACAACAAATTAATCCAGCACCGATAAGAAGATTGAGCAAGAAATGGCCTTCCGATCTACCAAACACCTAGCCCAATGTCTGCACGCGTCCTGACGTAGTACGCGTCATCGTTCATTTATGTTATTATTTTTGTATTACTGTTTTAATTTAATTTTTATTTCAACTTTTTTCATTTTATATTGAATGTATTGCATTTTTTGTTTTTTTGTATTTTTTTTTGCTCATATCAATTTTGTAAATAAGACATTAAAGTCTTGATTAACAAAAATAAATTGTAACAAAAAAAAAAAAAAAAAATTTATTCATTCGTAGCAAATATTGTGATTGAGTAACACGTGCTAACAGACCTAATTGCTTGAATCACGTGATAATGATTTGTCTGAAACCGACTTGGAAGAAATGTTAAATTCACAACCCAATGAAGAAGAGGCTTCAGCGTGCACTGAAAACATTTAATTTAAGGAGTCTCAGTGAAGGTTTAAAAATGGCAAATGGATCGTGTGATTTTTTTATGAACATTGATCCATCTATGGAGAGAGTATTCTCTTTAAGAGGCAAATTGCGGATGTGACTGCCGTTTATCAGTCTGAATTGGAGAAACTCTGAAAACTATCAAGCAAGAAAAAATTACAAAGTTTTTCAAATCTTTGCCTATTTCTGAACAAAAATGATCAAAATGTTTAATGTATAATATAATTAATCAAATATATAAAGTATTAATCTAATGTCATTTATAAATATAAGTAAATATATAGTTTTTTATGTATGTACATTTCATTATTTCGACACTTGGAACGTATACCCTATAATCCCATATAAAATGCCATCCTATATTTGCGGATTTTTCAATATTTGCGGATTATTTGTCATCTTGGAACGTATTCCCGTAATCCCATACAAAATGCCATCCTGTATTTGCGGATTCTTTATTCGCGGCATTTTACGGAACGCATCCCCCGCGAATAAGGAGGTTCTACTGTACAACAGTCGCGTATTTATTCAAATACAAGCTATGTGCCTTGGAAAGAAGTGTCCTTTTTTTAAAACAGCTTAAATCGCTAATTTAAAACAGCTTAAATCGCTTTAAACAATCGCTATTTAAACAAATGGAAAATTTTGCTGTCACCGAAGAAAATAAAAATATTAACAGGATTTTATCCGGAAGTTATATATAATATGTGTTATCATGGATTAAGTAATATGTTTAATCAATGAAAGACAACAAGAAACGTTATAAGCATAAGTAATTTTTGTTATTTAAATTAAGAACCGGAAACTCTAACAATGTTGTCGCCGCTATTTTTAATATTTCTAATAGTCAGTTTTTTCATTACTATTCTCAAATTTTAAATGGATTTGAAAGGGACATATTAGTTCAAAATTTTGGATTAGAGTCTTTTACAAGAGACCAATTAATTTGGAGACTTCGTAAAATTCAAAAAAAAAATCCGTTATTTGCCTGAAGATCGGTTAGTTTTAATATGTGACGGTACCTACATACGTCATGAAAAAAGCACAGATAATGAGTACTAAAGAAAGTTGTTTTCAGGCCAGAAACTGGTTCCATTGTGTAAACCATTCACGATTTGCACAACAAATAGTTTTGTCGTTGACTTCTTCGGGCCCTTTCTGGCAACACAAAATGATGCAAATATTATGAAAATTATATTGAAAGATTCGCACGGAATCGGCACTTTTTTGCATCAAGATGATATTTTTTTTTAGTTGATCGTGGATTTCGTGATGCTATTATGATATGAA
>NW_020538635.1:0-14899 GCF_003426905.1 Ctenocephalides felis
AACTATATATTCATAATAGTAGGTACTTGGATTGAATTACTCTATATCCGAATGCAAAAAGTCATTGATGTATTTGATAAATATTTTTATGTTAAATATCAATAATTAAACTATAGATTCATAATAGTAGGTACTCGGAATTGAATTACTGTATGTCCGAATGCAAAAAGTCATTGATGTATTTGATAATATTTATATGTTAAATATCAATAATTAAACTATAGATATGTGTAACGCACATATATGGATACATGATATATCTATATTACTAATTAATTAACAACATCATTTTTCACTAATTATTCATCAGCATTAATGCAAACTCTTGAATCTAAATCTATTTGCAAAGAATTCACGAAATGAATCAATTACTCAAATCGAAAATGTTAAACTATCAATTTTGTCAATTTGAATCCATGTATACTATAAAACAATTATATATCTAATTAAGAAGTAAATCAAAATACTAAATCGATCATATATGTATATTATTAAGAAAAGTTGTTGAAATAAAAAAATCCACCATCTGAATGTTATAAAATATTTGATCAAATTAAGTTATAATCTTGATTTATCTTGCTGCTGCTATTAATGTTATCTGAAATTTTAAATAGTAAGCAAGTAAACTTTAAAAAAGAAAACATGTTATTTTATAAATTCTATTTATCGCCGTTTATTTTGAAATTAACAAAAAATATTGACCTAGTTATCAACTCACCTTCCTTAGAAAACGCAATCAACTTAATTCATAACTCCAAACATGTATCATCAAATTAATCATAATTTCAATTTATGTCCACGTTATTTCACATCATAATTTGTTTCGCGCTTTATGTAAAATAATAACAGTAATAACACTGAATTTAATTCAATGTAATGATTTATTAAAAATTATTTTTAATAAATTCACTACAATAAGTTTGTATAAGGGTAAGAAATTATTCAAGATCACTTAATTAACCATCTACGTTGCTGCCCCGTAGCACACGCGTAGTTCTGGATTCGTTGTCCGGAAACTCCAATCAAATTTATTGGTTATTGTATCAAATTTAGCGTAGAATGCACAAGTTCAAGTTATAATCGTAGCACTAGTATGTTTGCACGAAGGAGTAATACGAAAATTGGCCCATTATTTTGGTAAAAGTACTCTATTTTAGCATAAAATTAATTGGTGTTATTTGCAATCTAGCAAGGAGCGACTTACTTGTCAATACTACTCGCATACCAATTTTCACGATTTTGATTGTGACATTACGCCATGACATCGCGTAAAAACGCGGTGCGGTGGGAGGAAAAGCGGACGCATGCGCTCAGATCAAATGCAAAGATCTTGCAGTGTATTGGTACATTTATGCTTAAATATATAAATTTTCTTCTCAATCTTTCAGTCAATTCCTAGGAGATAATGAAATGCTTCGAATTGTGTATTTTAAATTTAATTGTAATTGGTTAAGATTTGACTAAAGGTGACTAAAGGGCAAATTGAGGAATCGGGCAAAAACATCCCCTGGTTGGATCCGAAGGTTGCATTGTAGTTATGTTATATGTAACTCTACTTCGGATGTTAACGTAAAATATAAATTCAAAACTAATCTTGTAGTGCATGGCATCGTGCCTTAAAGCAAATTGCTGGAACCTCGTGTGCCAAAAATTAGAATCTTTAGAAACATTTAAAACAATTTATTTGAACTTTGAAAATATTAGAATTTTGAAATATTTTTCTCTAAAAATTTCTATAAAATATCTGATAATTTGATGTGCATAGTCTAAAAATTATTTTTGAACGCCAAATGATTTTTTTTATTTTTTTATTCGATCTATAAAAAAGCTGGACCTGTCTTTCAAAATTAAATCAGTTCTGAATAATTCGAATTCGAATTGACAGTACTTTCTCAAAAACTGAATTGTCATTTTTTATTTTTTTTGCATTTTTCCCGTGTATTTGCGATGCACCTGCCTTTGCTAGAAATTAATCAAAACGCCTGCCATCAATACGAATCGAATATTTTTAGGATTATATAAATCGGTTGATCCATGTTTGCAAAATCGTCGACAAAAATGTGTATTGGTACATACACACATACATCCATTTTTTGCGATTACTGTAACTTACCCTACGAAAAGTATAAAATATTAATTTTAAAACTTAATTTCAAAATTTTTATTAAGTCGTTATCATTATTTTATAATCACATTTTTACTATTTCAATGGTTTATTTAATCCAAATAAACATAAAAGCGCATATAAAATTATGCATATTATGCATATCCCAAAATATCCGTTTCAAAAAATAGTAAAATTGAGCCTTATATAAAAAGTATTATATATAAAATTTGTTTGTCGATTACTTGATAAATTTATATTTTTATGCCATGTTTCTACTCTTTGAAACTTGAGCATCAAGTATCCTTTTCTTAATTCTGTATTTCGTGCCTGGAATAATAGTTCAATTAAGGACAGCTTATATCGTATCATATATACATTTATACATATATACATAAATACATATGTACATATATAAATAATCGGAATTCGCTCATTTAAAAGATAAGTATAATTTCAGTGCAAGAATGATAACATTCTTGATCCTCCTCCCCCCACGAAGTAACGCCTAACGGCGGTTTCCGTGGGGACCGGGAGCAAGGGTAAAGCGAAGGTTTTAGTCGGTATTATACCAAGCAGTATTGAGTCCGACATACCTAGACAAAAGACCAGTCTTGGTTGCATAAAGGTTGCATTAAAAACAAGAATTCAAAAATATATCGATTACTAAAATGTATATTTACCTGTTGAACGCGCTCATTTTTCAATGGTTCGGTAACTCGTGAAATAACACGACATCCTTCTCCTCCCGCGTATTGAATTATATCAACTTGAGGTCTGAAATTGACCTTCTTCGTCTGCTTTTTCTTACTCGGATAAGCTTGGTAGCAATATGGTACTGAATAATTAAAAAATAATAATAAATTGGTACTCAATTTAAAGAAGGGTTTAAGGTTTGCCAACCTGTTCGTCAAAGAAACTCCTAATTCCAATATCACCACCATCTCTTTCAATTAGCTCAGAAGATTTTTTCTTCAAAATGCTGTTAAAAGGTGATAAATCTTGGCCTTCACAAGGGATGCTTTTTCCAATATTTATTTCACTCTACGATGATATGGAAGATGTTTATATTATGATTATCAAGTAAAATTTAAAAGTATATACGTATATAAAGAGAGCGCGTGAGATGATAATCTGCAAAAAATGGTTTTCATCATACCTTTTAGAAAATTTGATGTAAAATACTCAATCCAATAACAACTTGACCGATCATTACAGGCGCTATCTTTTAAAATCGATTCAAACACGGTTTAATTTTTTTTACGAAAACGTGAACAGGAAACCATTTTTTTACTCATAATTATAAGTCACCAATCCCGATTAATTTTAATACTTTTATTATTTTTAAAAATTTTAGTCAGTTGTTATAATATATTAAATAACGTATATGTAAAGTTATTACATTATCATCAGATTTTTCATCTTTAAATATTTTTTTTGGCTCTCCAGGGTTACTTCCGATAACGATGAAAGAGCATGTCTTTGCTTCAGATATTGAACTTAGTCCTTCACTCGAAGAACTTGCTATACCTTCAAAGTAAAAAAATGTGTAGTACATTTAATTTTCTTGTGATACTAAATAATAATTAATTATTTAACTATGGAACAATAACAATTTTATCATACTTTCATCAGAACTGCCCGTTGCGTGGCAAAGTTCGTCTAGCAATGAGTTCTCTTTGCAAATTTTAGATTCTTTTCCGATAGAATTATCACATGTAGAAGAAATTCTCAAAATGGTAAATTTTTCACAAAAAGCATCATCTGAATTTTCTGATATTTTAGAATTTGGTGGATTTACATGATTATCATCTGAAAAAAATTGAATTATTAAAATAATAATTATTCAATTTAATTAAAAAAGTATGAATAAGAAAATAATTTGTCGGCTTTAACATTAGGTGAAAATTTTATGAAAAGTTTGATCGACATTCGCGCTGGCAGAATTTGCAAAAACATTTCTAATATTTGTATGACCAAAATAAATTTATAAATTTAATAACTACTCCCACTTGAAACGAGCAAATTCAAAATATTATGTAAAATCCATTTCAACATACTTGTATGAAAGTCGCAAAATAAACCCGCGCGTTTGGAAGCTTTCCGTGTCGATTCACCTTTTTTATTTTGTCCCGCAGCTATTTCCGATGGGCCTGCTGATTTTCTATTGGCATTACCAGGAGAATTAGTTCTATTCAAACGTCTTTTGTTTCTAATCCCTTTTTTCGTTTTCCCAAATCTATTGTTTGTCTTGGCCGGTTCACGTTTCGTATTAGTTTTCTTGAGAGGCATTTTGTGGCCCTTGACACTGCGCTGGCTCTATATGGTGTTGATCTTTATGTAATACATTTCTAGTATATTTTTATTGTGATGACCTGACAGATTTTGATTTGAAGGCCTAAACTTTTTCACCGAAACAAAATCGGACGTTGCGCTCTTATCTGAGTACGCGTTGAATAAAAATAGTTTCAAATCTAGATAACTTTTAGCCGAGAAACAGAGAATTTCACTTTGAAACGTCGTTGGAAACGTAACATTTTTCATAATTATTGCATGATTTCAATTATTCAAGAATTTCAATCTTGTGTAATTACTTTTTTTACATAAAACTCTCTGAAAACTTTGTTGAAAATATTAAACATTTACACTTGTACATAGCTGTTATGCAGTATTTAAGGCATGTTATATAAGAGCAAAATAAATTTCGTAACTGATACGAATTTTTTAAATGAACCTTAATGTCAAATATGTTGATAAACTTATATTTTGTGGGCCTTTCATTTTAGGACCCTTATATCAAACGAAAAATATATATAAAAAAAATTTCTTGGTCAGTTGTATTCTTTGTTTTTACAGAAGCAGTTGTTTGAATTACAAAAAAAATTTTTTCATATTGTATCTTAGGATACAAAAAATATAAAAGCTTTTATAAAAATATTAATTAGAGACAGATAAAAGCTGGAAGAGAAAATCCAAAAAAATATGTAATATCTTTCCCCATATTACTGAAAAAAATATTATATAAATATTATTAAAATGAAACTAAGAGTAACATTTTACATTTATATATTCTCTAACTAATATTATAATGATAATTATGACTATTGTAGTAAGGTGTTGCCTTTAGGTTTCAATTTGCTGTTGATTATTTCTTGGCGTTTAGTTTCTTCTTGTTGTTTCAATTTTGCACTTCTCTCTAATGCAAAATCTATTTCTGAAGAAAGAGTAACTATTTGTTTAGCAATTTCACGCTGCTTAGTTATCTTCCTCAACCGATTCATCTGTAATAAAAATATGACTAATGTATATACATATGTACACACACACACACACACAAATATATATATATATATATATATATATATATATATATATATTGTGCATGCAAAAAATACAAGGAATTGAATTTAAAGTCTTATTTCAAAAGTGAATGGGGGTAAATATATTTGGTGCCCTCATACCGCAAATTGTGTCTTAGAAGCCAGAGGTAATAATAATAATCACAATAATACTAACAATATATATATATATATATATATATATATATATATATATATATACAGTATAATCTCACTAATCTGGCACTTTGATAGATCACATATTCAATCATGGCATCCAATAATCCGGCACCCAACGCCTCACTATTTTTTAAATTATATAAAAAAATTAAAACAAATATGATTTACATGTGAGAGATTGATGTCTGGATAAATTTAAACAAGGAATTTGCAGTATATCCATTTATCAAGCATTTTAAAAACAAATTAGAAGAACTTGCTTTTCTTCCTGACCAAATCTATAACTCAGACGAGACTGATCTGTTTTATAGGCCGTTGCACAATGAAATGCATTATTTTATTCATAATATCACTATGACTTTTTTGCTATAATCCAGTAATTCAAACATTTTAATAATCATGCACCCACCCATGTTTAATAGTGCTGTATTATTGAGATTACACTGTATATATGATGATAATACTCTTTAGTAATTATTATGTTACTGTTGATTATTATAGACTTATTTGTAAAATGTTATTATGTTAATATATAATGTTAAAGGTAATAATGTTTCTAAAGTCTTTGGAGGCTTTAAAGTATTTAATAAATTTTAGACAAAATATGATAATTTGTTTACTCCTAAAGGTGTGGGTCTTCCATCCAAAAATGTATAATCTGGAAGATTTGCTAAGGGTCCACCACGATTTGGGTTTTCCGGCAAGTCTCTTTGTTTTCTCCATTCTTGATTTAAACCAACTTTGAGAATTTTATGTTTGGAGCGTGTGATTAAAACTGTAAAAAAGGGGATAATAACTCAAATATTTGTAATACTTGTAATATACAATAGAACCTCGTTTATCCGGACCTCAGTTATACGGATTCGCGATTATCTGGACTCCCAACGGCGATCAACTTAAATGTATATTCATACCTACAAGTCGAATTTTTGCATGAATATATATGTACATACATAAAGAAGCTTCAATTTTTAATAAACATTAATTTTCGCTGATATCTAGGTATGTATTTCTTATTTTTAATAGATACACAACATTATTGTTCATACATCCGATGATCCGGATTTTCAATTATCCGAACAACAATTAGTCCGGTTAATCGAGGTTCTACTGTAGTTCAAAATTTCTTAAATGAAAGATATAGGTTAGGTACTTACAATAAACTTGAGAAAGGCTCTTTTTCGCAATTATCACACTTGAATTCATTTTGTCCAATTAATTAACAAAATGAATTTATATTAAATATTTCTAATTGTTGTGTTAAATACTAATTATTCAATTATTCGTATTTTACATATTAAAAACATATGATCCAGTATCGAGAACTGTCAAAAACACCATTATGTATGTTCAGAGCGTTCAGAGCATGTTCAGAGCACAGGAACAAACCGGGGTTGCCATCTATGAGAAAATTGATTATTAAAATATTATTGCAGTTTGATTTTACTTTGTCACAAATTTTATTACAATATTCATCTATTTTGCAACTACAATTATAAAAGCGTTAAATTTTTTTGTCAGCGAGCAACTAACTGATATAAATGTCTTATTGCGAAAAAATATTTGTTTACCTTAAGTAAGAATGTACTATGATAACAAAAGGAAATGCATATTTTGATTATGGTGAATTAATAATAACAACCATTTGAGTACATTTATTGTCAAATACTTTGCTGTAATTCAAGGTATTTATGAAGTTTTAGTTCAGTTATAAGTAGCCATCCATATCCATGTTGTTAAAAAAAAATTGACAAATTAAAAAATGGGTAACAATGTGAGTACTGCTACAAACAATCGTGAATTAGTGGAGAACTTGATAGCCTCTAAATATTTACAATCAAATGAAATTGCTGATGGATTTAGAATTGTCGATAGAGGAGATTATGTATCACCTTCAAAAAGAGAATTTGCTTATGCAGACTGTGCTTGGAAGTATAACGACTTACATCTTTCAGCTCCTTCAATATATTGGTAACTAAAACTATTTTAAAATTAATAACATATATATCTAAAGTTTTATTAAAGCTTTATACCCTTTATAAATTTCACTATAGAGTCTATGTTCAAAATTAATTATAATTTTGGTTAAAATGTTTTCTAACGCTTGGAATGGAAGTTTGTTTGATTGTATTTAAAATACTGCAAATTTCTAAGTCAAATGATTTATATAATTTTTGTCTATGCCATTCATAACACTTCTGTTATCTTAACATGTATATCTTATACTAATCCTAATACTCATGAATTTAAATATAATTATTGCTCATATTCTATTTAGATTATCACCATTTGTATATATTACAGTTTTGCGCTAGAAACTTTACAAATAAAGCCAGGCATGTCTTTTTTAAATATTGGATCAGGTACTGGTTACCTAAACACCATAGTTGGATTGCTGGTCGGGGAATACGGTATAAATCATGGCATAGAAATAAATAAAGATGTGATAGCCCATGCCGAAGTGTGTATTGATAGTTTCATGGCAAATACTTTGCCGCAGATAAAAAATACTAGTTTTTGTAGACCTACACTTACACATGGTGATTATTTTTAAATAATATATTTTTAAATCATTAAGAAACATCAGAAATATAGCATAAATAATTAAATATTATTATTAGTAGCAAATGCAAATCATTCATTTTCTAATAGGCAATGATATTTTAAGTTGCAATTATTATTGTTTTGTAGGTGATGCATTTGCGATACTTCCCAACATGTTATATGACAGAATCTATGTAGGAGCTAAATGTACAGAAGTTATGTCTAACTATTTTAAACAGTTTCTTAAGGTAAAATAAAAAAATATTGTAATATTAATCTTAAATTAAATTGAATATATTTTACTTAAAAAATAATGTCAGGTTGAAGGCTGTTTAATATTACCTATATCAAATTGTCTTTGCTTGATACAACGATTGACTTCTAAACTGTTCCATTCGTCACTAGTGACTGGAGTATCTTTTGCATCTTTAGTTTCAAAAAGTCCAAAAGATCCAGCGGGAGTTAGAAATATTGCACGTAAGTATGTGATTCAACAAAATGCTTTGCATCAATTTTGAATAATATTATATTGTAGCTTTTGGTTGTCCATTGACTTTAAGAGAATCGTGCAGAAAGAGCATTCGAGACTTGATAGAAAAAGAAACACTAGCCAGAATTTCAGTTGATAAAGATTTTCAGAATATCAATGATACAAGTGAAAAGTTAAAAGACAAAGAGGTAAAAAGTATTTTTCTTTCCAAAGTGCCATGTATTCGAGCTGATCTTGTATATGAAAGAAGAATTCGTGAGTATTTTAAATTTTCTGTTCCTTAAATAAATATGTGCAATATCATTTAAAAGTAGTTCTTTGCTTTGTTGATTTAGTTTTGATAATAAATTTGCATGGTTGGTTTCATAACTATACAAATTTTAATAAGGTAATTAAGTCTTGACGATAATTACTATTATTATTATAGAAAGCAATAGTACAGATGGTGAAAATGGAACACAGCTAAGAAAAAATAATGTTCAACTCAATATGTCTGAAAAAGATATAGGTCAGTTCAGTCAATAATTTTATAAACATCTATGCAATGTATTTATAAATATTTGTTACTATTATTACTTATTTTTGCAAATTTCTGCAGAAACTATTAAAAGTGAGCACATGAATAATTGTTCTACATGTACAAAGTACATTATTCAAGATAATCAAGCCCAACACATGGAAGTAAGTATTTTTCATTTATTTATAACAAATATATAAGAATATAAAATGCATTATTAAAAATAGTCAGATGATGAAAATCCAGTTGAGTCACTTGAAGAACTAGAAATGGACATTGCTAGGTTTCGAGATCGATTCCGATGGTTACTAGAAAATGTAACCATTAGAGATGAATTTATTAGAAGGCATCAAGAATCCATTAGACATGAATTTATTAGAAGGCATCAAGATTTGGTATTAGAAAGACAGGGACAGAATGGGACTGGGAATAATCAAAATAATGACGATATACAGCCTCAAAATGAAGATAATAAGACTGATGATACAACTAATAATTGGCAATTAATAGATTTGCAACAAGATATTACAGACTGGAATGATAATGAAAATGTTGAAGCTGAACAATCAATCACCAAATGTAAAACTATAAGCAAAAATTTAATCAAAGATAGTTCAACCATAAATAATGCATCTTGTTCACATGAAGGTGAGCTTATAATATTATTCTTATTAATTCCATATTATTTACCAATTTTCTCTTCAGAAAAGGCTCCAAAACGGTCTTCAGATTTTGATAATGAGAGTGAATCAAAACGTTTTGGGACTTCTCAAAGTAGTAGTGATGAGGTATGCATTACTTTAAAATTATTTGTGAACTGATCTGAATTATCAAATTATAATTTTTCATTTTAGGACGAATTAGAGTTTCTAGATGACATAGATGATGAGAAATTACCCTCATCATCTTCATCTTCATCTTCGTCCTCTACATCATTCACTTCTTCAACATTGGACAGCCCCCCAAATACAGACACAACAGATTCAATGGAATCAATCTATGCATTTTCAAATCAAAATTTAGCGCGACATTTGCTATTAGATCCTGATGACGGTCAAAACGTTTTTCTTACTTACCAACAGAAAAAAGAACAAAAAACACAAGAATCTAAAATATCAAAGGAAATTTCTAGCTGGCCTGTTTATAAGCAGTTGACGTAAGTATAATATGAAGATTTATGAAGGTTTTTGGAAACACAACTATTATTAAGCCCAATTATCTTTAGGGATAGAATTTTAACTTAACATATGTATGTTTTCTTCCAGATTTATTAAAATTTTTAATAAAGTCGTTGATGAATTGCCGCTACCTCCACCCATTAAAAACTATATCATGATCATTGATTTGAATTACTTAGTACGCTATGATTAAATTAAAATTTGTTTTAAGTTAAAAATATTTAATTATTCAAAATAGTGTCCTAGTTTCTGAAGTATAAAAAAAATTGTGATAAATAACAGGTTTATTTTATAAATTGAAATGTAATATATATATATTGAGAAGTAAACATTATAGTTATACAGCAATGGTTTATCTTCAAAAATATTTAATTCGCCAAACCCAACAATCAATAAATAATAACGATCATGCAGCAAATCCAGCAAAGAAATCTGAAGCATCTTTCATTTTGCTAGAGGGTAAATTTTTCTTCATTTCTTTCTTTTTATTGTGTTTTTCTTTAGTGTTTGCCTTTTCATAATCTTCAAAGTATTGTATATTCCAAAATTTAATATCATTATTATGAGATGACGAAGCAATTATGGTTCCATCATTCGATATATCCATTGATTCAACAAATAAATTATGTTGCCCTACCACTCCTAAATGTCTCTGAGGGCTCAAATGCGTTGCACGAAGTATACCATCTTCCCCAGAAGAAACTACAATATTTTCTGTTACCGGTATTAAACAAGATATTAATCTCTTAGGTCCAGGTAAAGAATCACAATGCAATCCAAATTCATTCCAATTAAAACTATACAAGCGTCCTTTACTGCTACCTGCCACAATTTTGGTTTCATAATTATAAAGTCCTAAGCAAGTAAGTTCCTCCTCATATTCTTCTGATTGCACATGAATTTTTCTAAGTAAGAATCATTCAAATAATGTAAATATAATATATTTATTTTTATATACAGTAATTTGATCATTAGTTTTGTACCTCATGTTTATATTTATTGTTGTCAGTGACCCATCACCACTTGAGCAGACTAAATATTTTTTGTGGTCATTAGTTATCATGTCAGAAATATAATCCTCGCACTTTTTTAAAGAAAACAATGGGTCTTGCTCTTTGACTCTTAAATCCCAAATTTTAACACATCCATCATCATCTCCTATGTGAATAATGGATCTTTATACGATAAACATGATAAATAAAAAATAATAAAGAATATATGTAATACCTGTAGCAAATATATTTTCATCAATAATTGTGAGGCAATAAGCAGGCACCTCATGTGCTTCTTCATAATTTCGTATAAATTTACCACTCTCAACATCAGTCAAAACTATTGATTTATCCTATTGTACAAATATATTAGAAATAAATAATTATTGTCATTTAATAAAATTATCAAACGAATTTGATATACTACTTTAGTAGTCAAACATGTAACAATCTTTATGATAAATCTGAATTTCAATCAATTTTGCATGTATTATCAACTTATTACAAATGCACCTTCTATTTTCTTTATGAAGCAAATTTACATAGTATATTTTATATTACCTTTGCAGTAGAATATAGAATATTACCATCATCACTGAATTCTATATCACGACATGATTTTAGATGGCATTCGTGTGTTGCTATAAGTTCATTTGCATCTGTACTATATTTATAAATTTGTATATCTCCTAACATATTTGCTACCCCTAACAAATCATTTTTGGGATGAAAACATATATCAGCATTAAACTCTTCTGTGTTTATATCGGGTGGATGATTTCTTTGGAATTGTTGTGCTTCTTTGATTGCTTTAATCAATTCATCTTCATATTCTTCTAATTAATATATTGAAGAAAGATGATTATTGAAAAGTATTGCAATTATGATTAATATTATTAAGATACTACTAACCTTGATTCTGTAAATTGTTTTCGGAATCACTATCACTACTTTCAGCATCGTTTTCTTGTAAAATTTCATCATCTTCACTACTTGAATCTGACATTTTTATAATATTTTGTATATATTTATTATTTTTTTTTAAAGATTTTGTATCTAAATTATTTATTTAATATTTTTATAAGTGCGTGTATTTTATAGGTTAGAAAAGGGTATATTGGTAAATAAATTTCCCGAGGTGTCATAAAATTACTTAAACATAAATATATTTTTATATACATTCGTAAATAATATATGATAATGGCTGAATTATTAAAATGACGTAATGTATTATAAATATAACTATAAATGGCTTATTTTCATTGATTTTAATCCTATAACAAGAAATTGCTTTTTCGAAAATTTGCCCAAATCAATCAGTTAGATTAGTTAATTAATAAATGAAAAACAATATGATTAAATATTAATTGGTTGACTGTAAAGTATATTGATGTAATTATATATAAAAAAAAAACAATTATATTTTTAAATAAACCGCTCTTATAGTAGCAATAACATACCACAAGAAGATTAAATGCGGTAACACATGCGATCTCGATCTGTCGAATCTCATGCAACTCGAAATAGATTATTTTTGGAACTTTTTTCAGAATGTGTGAAATCGGGATTATATCATGTTAAAACAACAATTTCCATATTTGTAACTTATGAATAAAGTCCTCAAGCGGCCTTCTTGCCGCTAGCACGAAACATTTTTAAAATAATTCACTAAAATGGCAGCAGCGGGTGATAATTTCAGCGTCTGGCTAAATGACAAATTGCAAAAATTAAATACTGATGAAACTGTTTTTGGCTCTTATATTACTGGAATTCTCGAAGGCGATGAAAGTCATGAAGAAAAAGTTGAAGCTCTAGAAGGAATTTTGTCAGAAATAATTGTAAGAGTTGTATACCTTTGAAAGATAAATATACCTATTTGATTCTAAGATATATTTGTTATTACGCAAAAATATGACTATGAAGAATTATGCATTAAACTATTTCATGTTAACTAGTAACAGATATGCTTGTTTCCCTCTGGCAATCCAAAATTATTTGCAGATCAGTGACATACCAAGTGTGGTAAAGGAGATAGTTGATAAATGGATTAGTACAAGACCTAACAGGAGGAGAAACTTGCATCAGAAGTTGAAGATGTCGATACTCGATTAGCACGTCTTTTAGAATCTCAAACTTTAGCAACAACGGTGCAGAGACAATATACAGCAGATGAACTTCGTATTAGAGAAGCAGTATTAGCACAATATAGTCAGTTGTCAGACGAGGTGTGTTGTTGATATTCAATATATAAAGAAATAATATTTGATGCTAACTTTAATCACAGTACAAGAAGTAGTTAGCCATCTGCTTCAAAGCTAATAAGCAATGCCACTAAAGGATTTTGTTCTAACTCCAGGGTGAAGATGAAGAAGCATCAGGGTCGGATGCAGAATGTGATCTGGTGAAAAATACGAACGTTTCTGATGTTCTTCAAGCCAATAAAGAGAGAAGAGAGCAGGCAAAACTTGAAAGCCAGAAAAAGAAGATAAAGACAAAGAAGACAGGTAATTTGAATGGATGTTGGACACTGCTGTTTTAAACTATAACAAACAATTTTTTCATGTGATTTTTATATTATTTCTTACTATTGTTATTCTAGAGAAAAACAAAAACAACAAAGAGAAGAAAAAAAGGAGAAAAGGAAGACTCAAAAAGGTGAAAGACGCAGGTAGCATGTTCGATACGCATATTTTCTAAATCATTGTGGTTGTATTTATTTCATTTTATAATTTATTTTTCCTATAATATTGGTTAAATATAGCAGGTTTTGTCACTAGTCAGTACTTGTTAGACCTTATTGTATATATAGCAAAATTTTGATCAAAATACATAATCAATATTTTAATAATTATATTCAAGATTTAATATGTTTAAAATAGAACTTGTTACTTGAGTACATTATTTTTTTGTAGTTTGTCTTATCTATTTCAGGTACTTCAGCAACAAATGTATTTCTTGCACAGTGAAATATTAACTACTAATTTGTAATTAATTAATTGCATTTAGTTGCAATGCAATTTCAGTATATTATGAAAACAAAATTTGTATTAGTTATCAAATTTAATACTACATACATTTGGAAAAAATAGTATTATAAATTTTGGTCAGACACCTTCAGAGTGTCAAAGTAACGCTCTTCAGAGCGTCAAAGTGAGTCCTTCGGAATATCTCGATCAATTTTTAGTGATAATTGTTTTCTTTGTTAATGTTCAACGATGACAGATCACAATGAGTACAAACATCTCCTCAAATTTTACATACAGCATACTTGTGTTTAATTATTAATTTAATAATATAAATAAGAAGCAAAAATATAGTGTTTCGGGTTAATTTCGAGAGTTTTGTTCGTTTTTTTTGCTTCAGAGATTATAATATTTGATGCTTAGCTATTCTGGTCAATTTCAGACCAAAGTTTTAATCAATGTTTAGTTGAGAAAACAGAGGCAAATTACTTTTAGAAAATACCTAATTTCACGAAAAATCGATGTTTCTTATTCCGTTCGGATCATGTTCCACTGTGGCACTGTTGCTACTTTGAGAAAGACTTTGTTGAACT
>NW_020538636.1:0-97501 GCF_003426905.1 Ctenocephalides felis
GTTGTCTTGGCCGGTTCACGTTTCGTATTAGTTTTCTTGAGAGGCATTTTGTGGCCCTTGACACTGCGCTGGCTCTATATGGTGTTGATCTTATGTAATACATTTCTAGTGTATTTTTATTGTGATGACCTGACAGATTTTGATTTGAAGCCTAAACTTTTCACCGAAACAAATCGGACGTTGCGCTCTTATCTGAGTACGCGTTGAATAAAATAGTTTCAATCTAGATAACTTTTAGTCGAAAACAGAGAATTTCACTTTGAAACGTCGTTGGAAACGTAACATTTTTCATAATTATTGCATGATTTCAATTATTCAAGAATTTCAATCTTGTGTAATTACTTTTTTTACATAAAACTCTCTGAAAACTTTGTTGAAAATATTAAACATTTACACTTGTCATAGCTGTTATGCAGTATTTAAGCATGTTATATAAGAGCAAAATAAATTTCGTAACTGATACGAATTTTAAATGAACCTTAATGTCAAATATGTTGATAAACTTATATTTTGTGGGCCTTTTTCATTTTAGGACCCTTATATCAAACGAAAATATATATAAAAAAAATTTCTTGGTCAGTTGTATTCTTTGTTTTTACAGAAGCAGTTGTTTGAATTACAAAAAAATTTTTTTCATATTGTATCTTAGGATACAAAAATATAAAAGCTTTTATAAAAATATTAATTAGAGACAGATAAAAGCTGGAAGAGAAAATCCAAAAAAATATGTAATATCTTTCCCCATATTACTGAAAAAAATATTATATAAATATTATTAAAATGAACTAAGAGTAACATTTACATTTTATATTTCTCTAACTAATATTATAATGATAATTATGACTATTGTAGTAAGGTGTTGCCTTTAGGTTTCAATTTGCTGTTGATTATTTCTTGGCGTTTAGTTTCTTCTTGTTGTTTCAATTTTGCACTTCTCTCTAATGCAAAATCTCTTTCTGAAGAAAGAGTAACTATTTGTTTTAGCAATTTCACGCTGCTTAGTTATCTTCCTCAACCGATTCATCTGTAATAAAAATATGACTAATGTATATACATATGTACACACACACACCCACACACACAATATATATATATATATATATATATATATATATATTGTGCATGCAAAAAATACAAGGAATTGAATTTAAAGTCTTATTTCAAAGTGAATGGGGGTAAATATTTGGTGCCCTCATACCGCAAATTGTGTCTTAGAAGCCAGAGGTAATAATAATAACACAATAATACTAACAATATATATATATATAGATATATATATATATATATATATATATATACAGTATAATCTCACTAATCTGGCACTTTGATAGATCACATATTCAATCATGGCATCCAATAATCCGGCACCCAACGCCTCACTATTTTTTAAATTATATAAAAAAATTAAAACAAATATGATTTACATGTGAGAGATTGATGTCTGGATAAATTTAAACAAGGAATTTGCAGTATATCCATTTATCAAGCATTTTAAAAACAAATTAGAAGAACTTGCTTTTCTTCCTGACCAAATCTATAACTCAGACGAGACTGATCTGTTTTATAGGCCGTTGCACAATGAAATGCATTATTTTATTCATAATATCACTATGACTTTTTTGCTATAATCCAGTAATTCAAACATTTTAATAATCATGCACCCACCCATGTTTAATAGTGCTGTATTATTGAGATTACACTGTATATATGATTACTCTTTAGTAATTATTATGTTACTGTTGATTATTATAGACTTATTTGTAAAATGTTATTATGTTAATATATAATGTTAAAGGTAATAATGTTAAAGCCATTTCTAAAGTCTTTGGAGGCTTTAAAGTATTTAATAAATTTTAGACAAAATATGATAATTTGTTTACTCCTAAAGGTGTGGGTCTTCCATCCAAAAATGTATAATCTGGAAGATTTGCTAAGGGTCCACCACGATTTGGGTTTTCCGGCAAGTCTCTTTGTTTTCTCCATTCTTGATTTAAACCAACTTTGAGAATTTTATGTTTGGAGCGTGTGATTAAAACTGTAAAAAAGGGGATAATAACTCAAATATTTGTAATACTTGTAATATACAATAGAACCTCGTTTATCCGGACCTCAGTTATACGGATTCGCGATTATCTGGACTCCCAACGGCGATCAACTTAAATGTATATTCATACCTACAAGTCGAATTTTTGCATGAATATATATGTACATACATAAAGAAGCTTCAATTTTTAATAAACATTAATTTTCGTTGATATCTAGGTATGTATTTCTTATTTTTAATAGATACACAACATTATTGTTCATACATCCGATGATCCGGATTTTCAATTATCCGAACAACAATTAGTCCGGTTAATCGAGGTTCTACTGTAGTTCAAAATTTCTTAAATGAAAGATATAGGTTAGGTACTTACAATAAACTTGAGAAAGGCTCTTTTTCGCAATTATCACACTTGAATTCATTTTGTCCAATTAATTAACAAAATGAATTTATATTAAATATTTCTAATTGTTGTGTTAAATACTAATTATTCAATTATTCGTATTTTACATATTAAAAACATATGATCCAGTATCGAGAACTGTCAAAAACACCATTATGTATGTTCAGAGCGTTCAGAGCATGTTCAGAGCACAGGAACAAACCGGGGTTGCCATCTATGAGAAAATTGATTATTAAAATATTATTGCAGTTTGATTTTACTTTGTCACAAATTTTATTACAATATTCATCTATTTTGCAACTACAATTATAAAAGCGTTAAATTTTTTTGTCAGCGAGCAACTAACTGATATAAATGTCTTATTGCGAAAAAATATTTGTTTACCTTAAGTAAGAATGTACTATGATAACAAAAGGAAATGCATATTTTGATTATGGTGAATTAATAATAACAACCATTTGAGTACAATTTATTGTCAAATACTTTGCTGTAATTCAAGGTATTTATGAAGTTTTAGTTCAGTTATAAGTAGCCATCCATATCCATGTTGTTAAAAAAAAATTGACAAATTAAAAAATGGGTAACAATGTGAGTACTGCTACAAACAATCGTGAATTAGTGGAGAACTTGATAGCCTCTAAATATTTACAATCAAATGAAATTGCTGATGGATTTAGAATTGTCGATAGAGGAGATTATGTATCACCTTCAAAAAGAGAATTTGCTTATGCAGACTGTGCTTGGAAGTATAACGACTTACATCTTTCAGCTCCTTCAATATATTGGTAACTAAAACTATTTTAAAATTAATAACATATATATCTAAAGTTTTATTAAAGCTTTATACCCTTTATAAATTTCACTATAGAGTCTATGTTCAAAATTAATTATAATTTTGGTTAAAATGTTTTCTAACGCTTGGAATGGAAGTTTGTTTGATTGTATTTAAAATACTGCAAATTTCTAAGTCAAATGATTTATATAATTTTTGTCTATGCCATTCATAACACTTCTGTTATCTTAACATGTATATCTTATACTAATCCTAATACTCATGAATTTAAATATAATTATTGCTCATATTCTATTTAGATTATCACCATTTGTATATATTACAGTTTTGCGCTAGAAACTTTACAAATAAAGCCAGGCATGTCTTTTTTAAATATTGGATCAGGTACTGGTTACCTAAACACCATAGTTGGATTGCTGGTCGGGGAATACGGTATAAATCATGGCATAGAAATAAATAAAGATGTGATAGCCCATGCCGAAGTGTGTATTGATAGTTTCATGGCAAATACTTTGCCGCAGATAAAAAATACTAGTTTTTGTAGACCTACACTTACACATGGTGATTATTTTTAAATAATATATTTTTAAATCATTAAGAAACATCAGAAATATAGCATAAATAATTAAATATTATTATTAGTAGCAAATGCAAATCATTCATTTTCTAATAGGCAATGATATTTTAAGTTGCAATTATTATTGTTTTGTAGGTGATGCATTTGCGATACTTCCTAACATGTTATATGACAGAATCTATGTAGGAGCTAAATGTACAGAAGTTATGTCTAACTATTTTAAACAGTTTCTTAAGGTAAAATAAAAAAATATTGTAATATTAATCTTAAATTAAATTGAATATATTTTACTTAAAAAATAATGTCAGGTTGAAGGCTGTTTAATATTACCTATATCAAATTGTCTTTGCTTGATACAACGATTGACTTCTAAACTGTTCCATTCGTCACTAGTGACTGGAGTATCTTTTGCATCTTTAGTTTCAAAAAGTCCAAAAGATCCAGCGGGAGTTAGAAATATTGCACGTAAGTATGTGATTCAACAAAATGCTTTGCATCAATTTTGAATAATATTATATTGTAGCTTTTGGTTGTCCATTGACTTTAAGAGAATCGTGCAGAAAGAGCATTCGAGACTTGATAGAAAAAGAAACACTAGCCAGAATTTCAGTTGATAAAGATTTTCAGAATATCAATGATACAAGTGAAAAGTTAAAAGACAAAGAGGTAAAAAGTATTTTTCTTTCCAAAGTGCCATGTATTCGAGCTGATCTTGTATATGAAAGAAGAATTCGTGAGTATTTTAAATTTTCTGTTCCCTAAATAAATATGTGCAATATCATTTAAAAGTAGTTCTTTGCTTTGTTGATTTAGTTTTGATAATAAATTTGCATGGTTGGTTTCATGACTATACAAATTTTAATAAGGTAATTAAGTCTTGACGATAATTACTATTATTATTATAGAAAGCAATAGTACAGATGGTGAAAATGGAACACAGCTAAGAAAAAATAATGTTCAACTCAATATGTCTGAAAAAGATATAGGTCAGTTCAGTCAATAATTTTATAAACATCTATGCAATGTATTTATAAATATTTGTTACTATTATTACTTATTTTTGCAAATTTCTGCAGAAACTATTAAAAGTGAGCACATGAATAATTGTTCTACATGTACAAAGTACATTATTCAAGATAATCAAGCCCAACACATGGAAGTAAGTATTTTTCATTTATTTATAACAAATATATAAGAATATAAAATGCATTATTAAAAATAGTCAGATGATGAAAATCCAGTTGAGTCACTTGAAGAACTAGAAATGGATATTGCTAGGTTTCGAGATCGATTCCGATGGTTACTAGAAAATGTAACCATTAGAGATGAATTTATTAGAAGGCATCAAGAATCCATTAGACATGAATTTATTAGAAGGCATCAAGATTTGGTATTAGAAAGACAGGGACAGAATGGGACTGGGAATAATCAAAATAATGACGATATACAGCCTCAAAATGAAGATAATAAGACTGATGATACAACTAATAATTGGCAATTAATAGATTTGCAACAAGATATTACAGACTGGAATGATAATGAAAATGTTGAAGCTGAACAATCAATCACCAAATGCAAAACTATAAGCAAAAATTTAATCAAAGATAGTTCAACCATAAATAATGCATCTTGTTCACATGAAGGTGAGCTTATAATATATTCTTATTAATTCCATATTATTTACCAATTTTCTCTTCAGAAAGGCTCCAAAACGGTCTTCAGATTTTGATAATGAGAGTGAATCAAAACGTTTTGGGACTTCTCAAAGTAGTAGTGATGAGGTATGCATTACTTTAAAATTATTTGTGAACTGATCTGAATTATCAATTATAATTTTTCATTTTAGGACGAATTAGAGTTTCTAGATGACATAGATGATGAGAAATTACCCTCATCATCTTCATCTTCATCTTCGTCCTCTACATCATTCACTTCTTCAACATTGGACAGCCCCCCAAATACAGACACAACAGATTCAATGGAATCAATCTATGCATTTTCAAATCAAAATTTAGCGCGACATTTGCTATTAGATCCTGATGACGGTCAAAACGTTTTTCTTACTTACCAACAGAAAAAAGAACAAAAAACACAAGAATCTAAAATATCAAAGGAAATTTCTAGCTGGCCTGTTTATAAGCAGTTGACGTAAGTATAATATGAAGATTTATGAAGGTTTTTGGAAACACAACTATTATTAAGCTTAATTATCTTTAGGGATAGAATTTTAACTTAACTATGTATGTTTTCTTCCAGATTTATTAAAATTTTTAATAAAGTCGTTGATGAATTGCCGCTACCTCCACCCATTAAAAACTATATCATGATCATTGATTTGAATTACTTAGTACGCTATGATTAAATTAAAATTTGTTTTAAGTTAAAAATATTTAATTATTCAAAATAGTGTCCTAGTTTCTGAAGTATAAAAAAAATTGTGATAAATAACAGGTTTATTTTATAAATTGAAATGTAATATATATATATTGAGAAGTAAACATTATAGTTATACAGCAATGGTTTATCTTCAAAAATATTTAATTCGCCAAACCCAACAATCAATAATTAATAACGATCATGCAGCAAATCCAGCAAAGAAATCCGAAGCATCTTTCATTTTGCTAGAGGGTAAATTTTTCTTCATTTCTTTCTTTTTATTGTGTTTTTCTTTAGTGTTTGCCTTTTCATAATCTTCAAAGTATTGTATATTCCAAAATTTAATATCATTATTATGAGATGACGAAGCAATTATGGTTCCATCATTCGATATATCCATTGATTCAACAAATAAATTATGTTGCCCTACCACTCCTAAATGTCTCTGAGGGCTCAAATGTGTTGCACGAAGTATACCATCTTCCCCAGAAGAAACTACAATATTTTCTGTTACCGGTATTAAACAAGATATTAATCTCTTAGGTCCAGGTAAAGAATCACAATGCAATCCAAATTCATTCCAATTAAAACTATACAAGCGTCCTTTACTGCTACCTGCCACAATTTTGGTTTCATAATTATAAAGTCCTAAGCAAGTAAGTTCCTCCTCATATTCTTCTGATTGCACATGAATTTTTCTAAGTAAGAATCATTCAAATAATGTAAATATATATTATTTTTATATACAGTAATTTGATCATTAGTTTTGTACCTCATGTTTATATTTATTGTTGTCAGTGACCCATCACCACTTGAGCAGACTAAATATTTTTTGTGGTCATTAGTTATCATGTCAGAAATATAATCCTCGCACTTTTTTAAAGAAAAAAATGGGTCTTGCTCTTTGACTCTTAAATCCCAATTTTAACACATCCATCATCATCTCCTATGTGAATAATGGATCTTTATACGATAAACATGATAAATAAAAAATAAAGAATATATGTAATACCTGTAGCAAATATATTTTCATCAATAATTGTGAGGCAATAAGCAGGCACCTCATGTGCTTCTTCATAATTTCGTATAAATTTACCACTCTCAACATCAGTCAAAACTATTGATTTATCCTATTGTACAAATATATTAGAAATAAATAATTATTGTCATTTAATAAAATTATCAAACGAATTTGATATACTACTTAGTAGTCAAACATGTAACAATCTTTATGATAAATCTGAATTTCAATCAATTTTGCATGTATTATCAACTTATTACAAATGCACCTTCTATTTTCTTTATGAAGCAAATTTACATAGTATATTTTATATTACCTTTGCAGTAGAATATAGAATATTACCATCATCACTGAATTCTATATCACGACATGATTTTAGATGGCATTCGTGTGTTGCTATAAGTTCATTTGCATCTGTACTATATTTATAAATTTGTATATCTCCTAACATATTTGCTACCCCTAACAAATCATTTTTGGGATGAAAACATATATCAGCATTAAACTCTTCTGTGTTTATATCGGGTGGATGATTTCTTTGGAATTGTTGTGCTTCTTTGATTGCTTTAATCAATTCATCTTCATATTCTTCTAATTAACATATTGAAGAAAGATGATTATTGAAAAGTATTGCAATTATGATTAATATTATTAAGATACTACTAACCTTGATTCTGTAAATTGTTTTCGGAATCACTATCACTACTTTCAGCATCGTTTTCTTGTAAAATTTCATCATCTT
Organism: Ctenocephalides felis; assembly: GCF_003426905.1. Taxonomy (NCBI): domain Eukaryota; kingdom Metazoa; phylum Arthropoda; class Insecta; order Siphonaptera; family Pulicidae; genus Ctenocephalides; species Ctenocephalides felis. The sequence continues at coordinate 7,957 of NW_020538636.1, forward strand.
CACTACTTGAATCTGACATTTTTATAATATTTTGTATATATTTATTATTTTTTTAAAGATTTTGTATCTAAATTATTTATTTAATATTTTTATAAGTGCGTGTATTTTATAGGTTAGAAAAGGGTATATTGGTAAATAAATTTCCCAAGGTGTCATAAAATTACTTAAACATAAATATATTTATTTTTATATACATTCGTAAATAATATATGATAATGGCTGAATTATTAAAATGACGTAATGTATTATAAATATAACTATAAATGGCTTATTTTCATTGATTTTAATCCTATAACAAGAAATTGCTTTTTCGAAAATTTGCCCAAATCAATCAGTTAGATTAGTTAATTAATAAATGAAAAACAATATGATTAAATATTAATTGGTTGACTGTAAAGTATATTGATGTAATTATATATAAAAAAAAACAATTATATTTTTAAATAAACCGCTCTTATAGTAGCAATAACATACCACAAGAAGATTAAATGCGGTAACACATGCGATCTCGATCTGTCGAATCTCATGCAACTCGAAATAGATTATTTTTGGAACTTTTTTCAGAATGTGTGAAATCGGGATTATATCATGTTAAAACAACAATTTCCATATTTGTAACTTATGAATAAAGTCCTCAAGCGGCCTTCTTGCCGCTAGCACGAAACATTTTTAAAATAATTCACTAAAATGGCAGCAGCGGGTGATAATTTCAGCGTCTGGCTAAATGACAAATTGCAAAAATTTAATACTGATGAAACTGTTTTTGGCTCTTACATTACTGGAATTCTCGAAGGCGATGAAAGTCATGAAGAAAAAGTTGAAGCTCTAGAAGGAATTTTGTCAGAAATAATTGTAAGAGTTGTATACCTTTGAAAGATAAATATACCTATTTGATTCTAAGATATATTTGTTATTACACAAAAATATGACTATGAAGAATTATGCATTAAACTATTTCATGTTAACTAGTAACAGATATGCTTGTTTCCCTCTGGCAATCCAAAATTATTTGCAGATCAGTGACATACCAAGTGTGGTAAAGGAGATAGTTGATAAATGGATTAGTACAAGACCTAATCAGGAGGAGAAACTTGCATCAGAAGTTGAAGATGTCGATACTCGATTAGCACGTCTTTTAGAATCTCAAACTTTAGCAACAACGGTGCAGAGACAATATACAGCAGATGAACTTCGTATTAGAGAAGCAGTATTAGCACAATATAGTCAGTTGTCAGACGAGGTGTGTTGTTGATATTCAATATATAAAGAAATAATATTTGATGCTAACTTTAATCACAGTACAAGAAGTAGTTAGCCATCTGCTTCAAAGCTAATAAGCAATGCCACTAAAGGATTTTGTTCTAACTCCAGGGTGAAGATGAAGAAGCATCAGGGTCGGATGCAGAATGTGATCTGGTGAAAAATACGAACGTTTCTGATGTTCTTCAAGCCAATAAAGAGAGAAGAGAGCAGGCAAAACTTGAAAGCCAGAAAAAGAAGGATAAAGACAAAGAAGACAGGTAATTTGAATGGATGTTGGACACTGCTGTTTTAAACTATAACAAACAATTTTTTCATGTGATTTTTATATTATTTCTTACTATTGTTATTCTAGAGAAAAACAAAAACAACAAAGAGAAGAAAAAAAGGAGAAAAGGAAGACTCAAAAAGGTGAAAGACGCAGGTAGCATGTTCGATACGCATATTTTCTAAATCATTGTGGTTGTATTTATTTCATTTTATAATTTATTTTTCCTATAATATTGGTTAAATATAGCAGGTTTTGTCACTAGTCAGTACTTGTTAGACCTTATTGTATATATAGCAAAATTTTGATCAAAATACATAATCAATATTTTAATAATTATATTCAAGATTTAATATGTTTAAAATAGAACTTGTTACTTGAGTACATTATTTTTTTGTAGTTTGTCTTATCTATTTCAGGTACTTCAGCAACAAATGTATTTCTTGCACAGTGAAATATTAACTACTAATTTGTAATTAATTAATTGCATTTAGTTGCAATGCAATTTCAGTATATTATGAAAACAAAATTTGTATTAGTTATCAAATTTAATACTACATACATTTGGAAAAAATAGTATTATAAATTTTGGTCAGACACCTTCCGAGTGTCAAAGTAACGCTCCTTCAGAGCGTCAAAGTGAGTCCTTCGGAATATCTCGATCAATTTTTTAGTGATAATTGTTTTCTTTGTTAATGTTCAACGATGACAGATCACAATGAGTACAAACATCTCCTCAAATTTTACATACAGCATACTTGTGTTTAATTATTAATTTAATAAATATAAATAAGAAGCAAAAATATAGTGTTTCGGGTTAATTTCGAGAGTTTTGTTCGTTTTTGCTTCAGAGATTATAATATTTGATGCTTAGCTATTCTGGTCAATTTCAGACCAAAGTTTTAATCAATGTTTAGTTGAGAAAACAGAGGCAAATTACTTTTAGAAAATACCTAATTTCACGAAAAATCGATGTTTCTTTATTCCGTTCGGATCATGTTCCACTGTGGCACTGTTGCTACTTTGAGAAAGACTTTGTTGAACTTGAAAACTATATTACTAGTCTTCATTTTTATTGTCACACGATTATGACATGTTTACAATTATGACTTTGTTTACAAAACCGATGAGGGATACTATACCTACGGGTATAAAATATCCGAACAATGTCAAAAAAAAGTAATGTTTCCCAAAATTCATGGATATATCAAATATTCGAAGATATTCTATCCACAGATTTTTTAACAAAGTTTTTGCCGTCTTATTTTTATGAAATATTCAAAGATATCCAAAAATTGGTGGATAATGCGTGGATACCTTGGAATATTTTATTTGAAAATAAAAACACAAAAACTTAGTCAAAAAATCCGTGGATATCTTTGAATATTTCATATAAATAAAACGGTAAAAACTTTATTAAAAAAATCCATGGATTGAATATTTCATAAAAATAAAACGACAAAAACTTCGTAGATAGATATCTTTGAATATTTCATAATAGTCCATGACTTGAACTTGATATTTAATATATTCATGTTTTTGTTAAATTAATATTTATCATATTCATACTTAATTTGAATATAAAAATATCAAGTTAAAACTTTAGGTATATATAGAATAATTTTTTATTCTTATTACGGGTGCTTATGACTTGTAAGAATGCCTTAAAAGGAAACAAATTCTGGGTCTCCCTATAGTAAAGGAAAAATATAATGAACAACTAATTGGTCAAAGTCTTTTTGATGAAAATGACAAAATTATACTGTTTGATGAGCTTTCAGGGCGTGCACCACTGTAAAACAACGAAGTCTTTCGTAATTTTAGCAAAAAAAATGGATTTGTTTTTGCAATTTTCGAAATGTTTTGACTGATTTCAAAAGATTTTGGGGCGCTGATTTTAAAAAAGCTATCCATTTTTGGATAAATCCACATACACTCTACGAAAAATCGAAATCTTTGGTCGCGAAATCGATTTTTTTCTTCAAAGATTGGTTTTGATAAATTTTGAATCGGTGAATTCGACAATGTTGTTCATTTGTGGATAAATCTACATACCTCTGCGAAAGATCGAAATCTTTGTTTGCAAAATTAAAATTTTACTAATGAAATGAACATTTTTTTTCGCCATTTTCCAAATATTTTGACCCATTCTGATAGTTTTCGAGGCGCTGATTCCTAAAATGAAATCAGTTTTTGGAAAAAAAAATCCTCCACCCTTACGACCAACTTGAAGTTTGAAAACCTCGAATTGTTATTCTGGGCTCAACCGTTTCTTAACAACCTCGACCATTCGCACATTTGAAATACTACATTTTTACGAAACTCATATCTTTCATTTAAAAATAAGACATTAGATTACCATGTGTTCATAACTATAATGGTGACCCCTACACTAAAGTTATAGGCGTCATAAAGTATTACTTTCATAGATAAACAAGTATTAGTTTATTAGTAACTTTTTAAAACATTTTCTGTTAATATGTCAGAAGTCACCGATGTGCATGAGACTCAGGTTTAACGGAAAATTTTTGTGTTTAAGTGATGGCGACATTGAATCATGGCGCAAGGGATTGTTTGTAAACCTTCTCGTTTGACATTGTTGACATAGGACCTTACAAAGAACTTTCAACATATAAATGTTTGTGGCCTATTTTTTTGGTTTTATTGATTATCACTTGAAATTAAGAATTTTATTATCAATATAATCTTGTCATACTATATTCTGTCAACGTTTGGTTCATATTAGTTGTTAATTTCTACAGTTTATTGCATTTTATACTATATGTGATAAAATGACTACTGAAGAAATGGATTTTAATAAAATTTGCCGAGTATGTTGTAGTGAAGGAGTTATGATGTCTTTATTTAAAGTTCAAATGTCGAAGAAATTAATGGCCTGTGCCTCAATACAGGTAATGCCCAGATCAATGACTTAAAAATATTGTAATAAAGCAATTATCACATATTGATTTATTGAAGGTTTGGCAAAATGATGGTTTACCACCTCAAATTTGTAATAAATGTGCTGCAAAGCTTCATATAGCCTTCCAATTTAAAAAGCTGTGTGAGCGTTCAGATGCACGCCTCAGACAATATATAATTAATCCTCAAGCAATGTCTCAAATTCAACATCAGCAACAACAACAACAGCCACAACAACAACAGCAAACTGCACCTCCTCAAGAAAATCAAGGTTGTGTTTATGTTGAATGCACCCCAGCTCTAGATAATTTAAGCGAGCCTAAATATTATGAAAATTTACAAACAGTTTCATCACAGGTGAGCCCTCTTTATTTTCAATTATATAACTCAAGAGTGCTAAAAATATTTAATGAATTATCTTTAAAATTGCTTTGCTATTCTAAATAATAACATTTCTATTTAACAGTTGTATGCACAATCAAATTCTCTTCAGCCTTTACAATCATACAGCATTCAAGGTTTACATGTGCCTTCAGTTCAGTTTCCAGTTTCATCAGCTCAATATAACACAGTTCATCCAAATGGACATATACTAATTGGACAATTGCCAGGTATTTGATCATATAAAATCTTTTAATTGTCCACCTTTTTTATATTTTTTTCTTGCAGTATCTTCTGCAGGACAAGTGGTAACTCTAAATAATGCTCCTGTTCAGTCAGTAGCGCAAATGCCAGATAATATAATGAAAAATACAAGTACTAACAGTATGCGAATGATCAAGAGGAAATCTTTGCAAGGTGTTATAAGATCTACAAATGAGAATGATGGATTTAAATGCTCTATATGTTTTAAGGAGTTTAGTTCTGCTTCAAAGTTAACTAGACATGTTAAAACTCACTCAGGGGAAATGCCTTATAAATGCAAAGTATGTCACAAAGCTTTCTCTCATAGTGGAAACTTTAAGGTATTTATTGAGATCAAAATTAAACAACATTTTTTATCAGTATTAATAGATGTATATAACTCTTTTTTGCAGGTCCATATGCGAATGCATACTGATGAAAGGCCTTTTGTTTGTTCAGTGTGCGATAAAGCCTGCAGACAGGCGCAAGACTTGGAAAAACATATGCGCACACATACAGGGGAGAAGCCGCATGTTTGTCCCGTTTGTCAAAGGGCTTTCTCTACTTCCAGTAAGTCTGAAGCATGAATACATATTTAATGACCTATTTTATTTCTATATTTTTGTAATTTAGCTCCCATTTGTTATCTTTTCCATTAGTCAAAAAAAGTATCAATATATTTACTTTGTTTTTATTAGGTAACCTCATAGCACATGGGCGTATTCACACAGGAGAGAAACCTTATGTCTGTTCTGTATGTCAGAAAGCCTTTTGCCAATCAAATGAATTGACAAAACATGTTAGAACCCATACCGGTGAAAAGAGTCATGCTTGCACAATTTGCCATAAAGGTTTTAATGGCTCTTCTACTTTGATTGTTCATATGAGAAGCCACACAGGCGAACGACCCTACATATGTAGTATCTGCAATAAAGGTAAATAGCTTGATAAAGGCCATTTTGTTAAGAGCATTCAAGATTTAATGTATTTCATTATCTAATATCATTTTATTTACTATTTATTTGTTCACTAACTGTCTATTAAATACCTGAATATAATCAATTCAAATTTCTCAAAATACACCACTTTGAATACACTGGTTAAATATTTTAATCCAGTTTTATATATTGCAGAAATAAATAATAAAATGTATTAAGTTTTATGAATCATAGAATTTTTAAATTAATAATTTAATTCATAGTCCTATTTTATTAATGTATGAATTTGTACAATTTGTACAATTTGAAATGCATGGTTATTATATGTTATATTTATTACGGTTATTGTATACTCTTTATTCTATCACTTCAATTTTAATTATAATTTCCTTTTTAGGCTTTACACAATCAAGCTGTTTGGCGGTGCATATAAAACGACACACTGGAGAGAAAAACTTTCATTGTGAAACATGTTCTCGTTCATTCGTAACAAATGCTGATCTAAAAGAGCATATGCTTACCCATAGCTCTGACAAACCCTTTGGATGCAATATGTGTAATAAAAGATATTCTAGAGCAAATGATTTGAATAGGCATACAAAAACTCATGCATTGTAAAAATAAAAACTAAATGTACATCGGGATTTTTTTTAAATATTATTTCTCATTTATAATGTAACTATAAAAATATGAGACTACTACTGATATGATATATTATATATCTAGATAGATATAATATTATATATATATATATATGTAGCGGGTTGCCAACACGCATAGCGGCTTGTCAACACGCATCACATGTCTCTGGACAGATTGGCCCATATAGTGACAGCACTGAGAAAAACAAAAGGAAATTCAAGTGTCAGATCGGACACGGCTTTTGTTTCTCCCTAGTCGAATTTGCCTAAAATGTATGATTCTTAAAACCTTTCTTTTCAATTATCAATAAGAAAATACCAATAACGTTTTATTAACGATCAGTATGACAACACATAGTGTCGTGGATATTAATCATATATAAAATAAACGAAATATAAATAATATTTTATGAAATTTATTATGACTACAATTGGTATTAATATGGACTAAGCCTCCATATTTTGGTGACCCCGAGAGTGAACAAGTAACACACATTTCGCAAGAAGGTAAGAAGATCAAGTCATTTTTAGAAGTAACAAAATAAATTCAAGTCTCAAGAATTATTAAGAAAAGAATTTTTAAAAATATAAATAATTATTATAAATGGCTCACAACTTCCATAATTCGAAGAGCATTCTAAGCATACAACTGAGACTCCGACCACGCACTTCAAGATCAACAACAACACGTGCTCAATAAATCACTTATTATCATGGTAAATAAGTCGATAATAAGCACCATGGCAGCAGACAGGGAGCAAACAATTTGGCAACCGCCACATACACTCAACCGCTAACTCACCAGCGAAGGGCCACATACAATCAACCGCTAACTCACCAGCGAGGGGCCACATACAATCAACCGCTAACTCACCAACGAAGGGCCACATACACTCAACCGCTAACTCACCAGCGAAGGGCCACATACACTCAACCGCTAACTCACCAGCGAAGTGTCAAATATACTCAGCCGCTAACTCACCAGCGAAGGGCCACATCTACTCAACCGCTAACTCACCAGCGAAGGGCTACGTAAGCAATCAACAAACTCAACAAGCCAACACGGCAATTTATCACACAATCTCAACCAAAAGAAATTTACAAGGAAGTTCAAGAATGGCAGTCAGAGATGCGAAACAATCTTTTTCATTAGGGCGGAGTGATGTAGCGGGTTGCCAACACGCATAGCGGCTTGTCAACACGCATCACATGTCTCTGGACAGATTGGCCCATATAGTGACAGCACTGAGAAAAACAAAAGGAAATTCAAGTGTCAGATCGGACACGGCTTTTGTTTCTCCCTAGTCGAATTTGCCTAAAATGTATGATTCTTAAAACCTTTCTTTTCAATTATCAATAAGAAAATACCAATAACGTTTTATTAACGATCAGTATGACAACACATAGTGTCGTGGATATTAATCATATATAAAATAAACGAAATATAAATAATATTTTATGAAATTTATTATGACTACAATTGGTATTAATATGGACTAAGCCTCCATATTTTGGTGACCCCGAGAGTGAACAAGTAACACACATTTCGCAAGAAGGTAAGAAGATCAAGTCATTTTTAGAAGTAACAAAATAAATTCAAGTCTCAAGAATTATTAAGAAAAGAATTTTTAAAATATAAATAATTATTATAAATGGCTCACAACTTCCATAATTCGAAGAGCATTCTAAGCATACAACTGAGACTCCGACCACGCACTTCAAGATCAACAACAACACGTGCTCAATAAATCACTTATTATCATGGTAAATAAGTCGATAATAAGCACCATGGCAGCAGACAGGGAGCAAACAATTTGGCAACCGCCACATACACTCAACCGCTAACTCACCAGCGAAGGGCCACATACAATCAACCGCTAACTCACCAGCGAGGGGCCACATACAATCAACCGCTAACTCACCAACGAAGGGCCACATACACTCAACCGCTAACTCACCAGCGAAGGGCCACATACACTCAACCGCTAACTCACCAGCGAAGTGTCAAATATACTCAGCCGCTAACTCACCAGCGAAGGGCCACATCTACTCAACCGCTAACTCACCAGCGAAGGGCTACGTAAGCAATCAACAAACTCAACAAGCCAACACGGCAATTTATCACACAATCTCAACCAAAAGAAATTTACAAGGAAGTTCAAGAATGGCAGTCAGAGATGCGAAACAATCTTTTTCATTAGGGCGGAGTGATGTAGCGGGTTGCCAACACGCATAGCGGCTTGTCAACACGCATCACATGTCTCTGGACAGATTGGCCCATATAGTGACAGCACTGAGAAAAACAAAAGGAAATTCAAGTGTCAGATCGGACACGGCTTTTGTTTCTCCCTAGTCGAATTTGCCTAAAATGTATGATTCTTAAAACCTTTCTTTTCAATTATCAATAAGAAAATACCAATAACGTTTTATTAACGATCAGTATGACAACACATAGTGTCGTGGATATTAATCATATATAAAATAAACGAAATATAAATAATATTTTATGAAATTTATTATGACTACAATTGGTATTAATATGGACTAAGCCTCCATATATATATATATATATATATATATATATATCTAGATATATAATACATCATATCAGTATATGTACATAATATATTATATAGATATATATAATATATTATAACAATCTAGATATATAATACATCATATCAGTAGTATATTATATCTATCTAGATATAATATATAAATTAATTTTACCAATAATAATAGATTAGAATATATCATTTATTTATGCGTTTTTCTATAAATTATATTACCGCTATTTAATTGTTTCACATTGGTCAATGCCGTTTTCCGAAAGACAAAAGTCATTAGTGTATATTACTCGACGTACATACACAATCCAAATGTTAACATCCACTAATGGCAGCCATATTGGAAACAAATATCATTTTGACGTCGTCTACCGTTTGGTAGTGTTGATTTTTATTAAGAATTTTTTACGTTTAATGTTACTTTGATATCAGTTTTTACACATTAAGTAATATTGTGACTCAAATTACTAGAATTTTAGTGCAGTGACAGTTCTGTGATAGTTTGAGGCAAATATTGTGCCACTGTTATTGCGGGACCTTGAAGTCTACAAGTGAATTTTTCTTTTGTTTGGATATAATATATTATGCCATTCTTGTCAGGAGGTAGGATAACATTGCAATAATGCATCTATATAGATTTACCGAATGCATGTTTTATTGCGTGTCAATTTTTGCGGTAAAGTTAGGTTAGCTATATCTGTTTCTGTCAACCTTCAAAACAAGCTTTTGGAGGGGACCGATATGTTTATTCGACTGTTCACAGTGCCTCTGATACATTACGACACATTGCGACATATCATAAATTTATTATAAATTAGCTTTAAATATCAGTTTAGAGATGTCTCATTTGTAAATTAGAACTAAATTATGTCAATTGTAACCTCATCTCAACTTTCGTGTAACCATTTATGTTTTACATATTATTGGCTTAATTAATTTGTCAGGGAGCTCAATTTATTAAGCAGATTCACGAAAATGCAACTAGAGTTGCTTTTACCAAGCAAAAAAAATTAAATTAAAGTACTTACATTTGACGTTTCTAAAGTTATAGAACTCGCACTTGCTATTTAAAAATAACATAAATTTCTGGATGCAGATATAAAAACAGAGCACTATACTATGTACAGCCTCATTCATCATTGTAAGATGATTGTAATTAGTTCTTTTCTTCAATTTTTTTTTTTCATAAAGATTTTTTTTGAAAAAGTCAAAACTAACATTGTCAAATGATGTGACATATTCACTCTTTATACTAATAAATCAATTAAAAATATTTTTACATTTATGATCTTTTATTTTTTATAAAACACACTTACCACTTTAAGATTTATTATACTTTCTTGTTCTCTGATTCTTTAAGATTTTTTTAATAAAGAGTAAATTATTAAAATAATTATTTGTGCAAACTAGTGGCACCATTATATAGAAACCCTCAATCCTAAATGAGCAGTTTATTTTATTTACAAATTGTAAAAGATGTTTCTAATTAATAATCATTAAATATGTTAATCTATAATTGAGCCTTTCGTTTAAATTGTACCCTTCTTTTACTCATTTATATAAAAAAGTTAATTCAATTAAATTGCACATATATCATTCTATCTATTTTATGGCAAATCTATTGATTATGGATATATTTTTGATAAGTAACATGCATTATGTTAATAACTAGAAACTCACATTAATTGTCGATTTATGTACTCTTTGTTAATTTAATAAAACTGTACTTGATATTTTGTAAAAAAATTATCTCTAAAAGAAATCAAATCCGTAGCTTTTAATATATAATTCAAACTGAATTCTTCTATTATCTCGTTACCATAAAACAAAAAATGCTGCAAGCATTAAATAAGTTGAAAAAGTTTGCACAAAATTATGGGAACATTCAAATTATTTATATTTCAATCAAACAGCTACTATAGCTGTGAACATTTTATTTTTATGAAAAACTTTGATTTGCATTACATCTTGTAATGCGATATGTAAGATTATAACATTTCATTATGTTTCTATTTTATTAATATTGCCCTTGAACATATTGTCATTTTTTAACATTGTTGTAAACATTTTACGTTATTACAAATATATAATAGCAATATAATATTGCTTTGAAATTAAAATAGTAATTTAATATCTCTACAGCCGCTTATAATTTGAAATTTAAACTAGTGGGGTATATGGCATCGTGCCTTAAGGCAAATTGCTGGAACTTCCCGTACCGTAACAAAATGTTCGAGGAATACTGAATGTTTTCAAATAGATTTTTATAAATATTGTAACATTGGCTAATATTTATAAGAATTATACAAACTGAATTGCAAAGTTGAAAATATTTGTTTAAAGTATATTAGAACTTTAGTCAGAATTAAAAATAAAATCTGAGTTATTTGCGATATACAAAAAAAAAAAAAATGATACATTTTTTTTCCAAAATCAATTATTTTGTTAAAACAAGCTGAAAGTTCTTTGAATCATTTAAATTGGACGCTTAGTTCTCTCAAAAACTGCCATTTTTCGCACATTTAGCTCTGTATCTTCGAAAGGACTGGGCCTGTCATTGCCAAAAACTAATAATCACTTCTCCCAATCATTACTAATTGAATGTTTTTTAGATCATTCAAATCGGATGCTCCGTTCACTCAAAAACTCGATTTCTATTTTCTGCATTCTTTGCTTCGTATCCCCGAAACGGCTGGACCTGCCTTCGCCAAAAACTGATCAGCTCTTCTCCCTATCGATAGGACTTGAATGTTTTTTGAACCATTCAAATCGGTTGATCCGTGCGCCCGAAAACGTGACTGGAAATTTGTATCCATACATACATACACACACACACACACACACTCCATTTTTTCTGAGGTATGCCAAAACGTTCAGAAACCTTCAAAACGTCGAGAAATGTAAAAAATTTTCAATTTCGATTTTCGGCCCATTACAATAACTTACCCTACGGGAAGTTAATATATGGTAAATGAATAAACTATTAATAGTAATATAGTTTATATATTTGTCGTAAAATCCTTTATGCAATTTTGTATTTAAGAACGAATAATAACTTTTTGAATAACCTTATTACATAGTGTTTTCAGGACTTTTACGAGTTAGGTGTTTTCTAATTATAAGAATCCAATATAATTCGAAAAAGTATTTCATGAAAATATATTTTATTATAATTTAAATAGTTTTTCGTATTATGAATTTTCTTGTAGTAAGGCTTTCCAATAGGTTATTAACAAATAGCTGCTTTTTATTTGACCACGTGGTTACTTGGTACCTAGTATATCATCCGATGGAAAGTTATCTGTTTACCTAAGGGGCAATGAAGTATTAAACTTCTTAACATTTTGAAGATTTTGTAAAATGGTTCTTTAAAGTGTATCATCTGGTAATCTCTTTGACCACCGGTAAGATGTCAGCGCCTGCCATTATCGGTCTGCACTCGAGTTTTCCGGCAGGTTAAATCCAGGTAGTGGCGCTCTCTTCCAATGCTCCGTCCGCGGTAAGCGCTCAAGCTCAGAGCACACCGGACGCTTACCGCTTAGGTAATGACCTTCGTTTCGTGACGTACTCGACCGCCACTCGCTCTGTCGGAAACCGACGAGTGCTTCATGCCGAGCGCACACGAATGGATCCGGGTCAAAGCCGAACTCGTGCCTCAATCAGCGGAGATACAGCGGCTCTCAACGTTTTGCAAATAAAATCAACAAAAAATGATAGTTAAGAAATTCATATTTCATGAAAGTATATCCATTTTTAAAATTTGACAATGGTCAGAAGATTTTGTATTTTTAACTTCCCGAAGGAGAAGTTTATGTTTTCATAAAAAAATCCGATTCGCTAATTTTATGTTTTCTCGACGTTTCAAGCCATTCTGAATTGAATGAGACCAAATTTGGAAAAAGTATGTGTGTGTATGAACAGATTTTTTGCCGTAAATCGACGTTTTCTCGAAAACGGCTGGACCGATTCCAAAAATTTAAAAGCCATTCGATGTATCTCGATGAGGACTATCGTTTGTTAGTTTTGTGCGACGATCGGCCGAGACGTTTCTTTATAAATAGCAGAAAAGTGAAAAAAATTCGTCCACGTTTTAGCCCGCAATTCTGAATCGATTTTGAAAATTCAAAAACCGTTCGAAAGATATTGGTTGGGAATCGTCCTGATTAGTTTTTGGTGAAGATGTAATAAAGTGTTAAAAAAAAATTTTCGACGATTTTCATTTTTTTTTTATGGTAGATACCATAGTCTTCTAGATTATACTAAAATATTACGGCTCTACGACAACTAGTTTAACTTTTAAAATTAGTCAAAGTTTGCAAAAATTGGTATCGTTTTTTTGGCATTTGTCAAAATTAGATTTTTCATCGACATTTTCTCAAAAACGCCTGAACCGATTTCAGAAATTTAAATGCCATTTGATGTATCTCGATGAGGACTATCGTTTGTCAGTTTGGTGCGACGATCTGCCAAGCCGTTTCTTTATATTTAAAAAAAAGTGTTAAACTTTTCGTCCACATTTAAGCTCATTCTTTCGAATCGATTTTAAAAAATCAAAAACTGTCCGAAAGATATTAGTTGGGATTGATGCTGATTAGTTTTAGGTGAAAATCTACCAAGCCGTTTTCTTGTAATTAACTCTTGAAAAATAAATTTAAGCACATTTTTATTGAACATTTTTTAGCGTATATCATGCTCTTATAGGACTTACTGCAATATTACGGCCTTACGACAAGTAGTTAAATTTTAAAAATTCATCAAAGTTTGAGAAAATGAGTAGTTTTTCTGACGTTAGCTAAAATGAAAATTAGACGATTTACTTGGTATAACGATAGAGTACTTGATCTTAATGAACATACTAAACCATTAAAGTCCTACGGAAACTGGTTCAATTATAAAAATTATTAATTTGTGAAAATTTGCTTTAAGAGATTACTTCGAGTTAACGTATTCGTTCGTTAATTATGTGTAATAAATCCACTCGAAATACTTTTAATCACTCATAAATTAATCTATTTCTTATTGATTAAGTCGATTATTTACAGGTAGTTTATGTAACTTGCCTCAAGGCTAAATACAACTAGTTAATGATATTTTTTCTACAGTTTTACTTGTTGTCCATTTCAGGACAGGTGTAAAAACTACTGAACGTTGTGCTCTAAAAAGTTATAAAAAACAGTTGTTTTTGGAAAAATATGTTCCCTTTTTTAGGCACCAACTTGGACCAGCTCAATGATATCTAGTCTTTCAAAATTCATATATATATATAACAAATATGATTTCCAATCATATTCAATAATTTCTATTCATAATCTCTAATTATTACGAATATTTGAAATATGATAGTTTATTCTTACAGTTGTCAAGAAATCGACATATTTCCATTTTAGCTTATTATATTGTATGCTAAATCAGATTGCAAAGTAATTCGATTAGTAACTAATTCTTTTTATATAGTGTAATATGTACAAGTTCCCACATTGCCTATGTTTGCTATATTAATTGTTATGGTTGACATCCCACCGCTGCCACCATGTAATGCTGGTACCCAAACTGCTACCAAATAATGTTGTGCCACCGATGATGCCAACAATATGTAGGTTGTTTCTGCTGCTAACAAAGCTGTTACCAATCTGCGTAGTTTGTATTCTGACCATCATAGAGGCTTATTATGTTATTTATAATTATTGCGAACATACCCCTTGCAAAGTATATAGGTAATAATTACGAAATTTGATAATTTATTCTTACAATAGTCAAAAAATCGGAATATCTTTATTTTAGCTGATTGTATTTTGTTCTAACACAGTTTGCATAGTAATTCGATTAATAACTAATTGCTGTCATATAGTATAATATGTTCAAGATTGCCCATGTTGGCCAAAAAAATGTATAATATGTACAAGTTCCCAGATTGACTGCATTCAAGCATTCTCTGTTTGCTTGTTGCCAATTTGAGGATTTTTATTCCTTACGTGTATGGTATCGTTTCTTTTGTTTATCTTACATTTATTTATCATGTTTAAGTGTTTATTTTATTGATTTGAACAGCAATCAGAACTGAGTCAGTAAGCTGTTGGGCTACAGATGGCAATCCAAATAGTTGTCTATCTTTGTGTGATAAATTTTATTAATACAATTTCTGCAATAGGGCGAATATTTTATTGATGCAATAATACCGGGTGAGGGCTATTTTCACTTGGAAATATGTATATTTTTAAGTGAAAACCGATGTCCTACTGCTTGTCATCAGACTCCTCGAAGCAGGATCGAATTCGGTTTCTCTGATTCAGGTCCAGTCGCCTCAAACACTTACAAACGAGTGAAACCTACATTTATATTTTTTTTTCAAGTTTGAGCCGAAAAATCTTTTTGTATCTCTGCTTTATCTTTGAGCGTGAGCTATGTTTATTCTTCGCGCACAGACTGAAACTACTCTGCCTTTTTATGATAGCAATATGACTACATTTCTTCTTCTGTTTTATACGTAATTGTTCTTTATTATTATTATATTACGGCTAGAGAGACACAATACACGCACACGAGCTTTTCGCAATTGTTATTACAAGTCTCTCAATGCGACGTCCTTATATAACCAAGTTGAGTGGTCTTACAGTTTGCTAAAACTTGCATATGATTCATTACAATCGAAACTGTTATTTGCATAAAATTTCAATATCGTGATTATTGTTTATCATGATTTATCTAATTGTTATGTGCTTAAAATTTTCAATTTTATCATATAGAATCTTCAACTTTTTTTAAATTTTAGCTTTAACTATCTGAATAATCAATCATTATTTATTTAATTTATTTTAATCAAACAGTCGTTTATCCATGAATTTGATAAAACTGCTCTTACAATAACTAAGATATCTACACTAATTCATTGAAAATTGCGCTTTATGAATCATACATTTAAAATTCGTTATTTAGTCTTGCATTCCCTCATTGTAGTTTATTCTTCATGCGATCGATACTGCTCGTATGCTCTAATTTCATTTCGAAATAGTTTGTATTTTATACTTGTATTTTGAGAATAGCATGGTTCATAATCATTTATAAAATAATTTCATTTTCAAAAGTAAAAAAAAAATAAGTAGAGTGATTTGTTTATAATAGATACTCTTACTGATTGCTACCACTGTAGGTAGAGTGATTTTTTTTATAATAGATACTCTTATTGATTACTACTCTAATTAATTTCTAACTGATTTGATTTCTAAGATTCACCTAGAAGAGTGAGAGAACTGTGAAAATGCCAAGCAGTGTAAGAAATCTTATCATTTTATACTTTTGCAAAAGTTTTTTTGATAGAAGTAATTATGATAAATGCATTAATCCCAACATTTAGTAACCGCAAGAAATAGAAAATGAACATTTTTGCATATCTATCCGTTTCAGAGGTTTCTGTACATTTTGGCATACCTTAGGAAAAATTGATGTATGTATGTGTGTGCGTTGTTTGAATACAATTTTTGTCCACATATCTGGAGCACGGATTCAAAAAACATTCGATTCGTATTGACGACTGATTAGTTTTTAGCAAAGGCAGATCCAACCTTTACGGAGGAATGGAACAAAAAGCGCCAGAACAACCAGATTTTGAGAGAAAGGTACATCCGATTAGAATGATTCAAAAAACATTCGATTTGTATTGGTTACATTTTTGCGAAAGGTGGTTCAAGTGTTGGAGTTATGAAGCAAAAACTGCAAACAAAAGTAGTTCTTGATAGTACGGCGCATCCGATTAGAGTGATTTAGAAAGCATTGATTCATTTTTATTGGTGATTGATTATTTTTATTTTGCAAATGTTTAATTACTGTACGAGAACTTCAACAATTTGATTTGTTGCCAGTTTGATACTCAATTAATATCTTCAGTGAATCCTAATTTGAGTATAGACTCTTCTTTATAAAGGGTTTTTTCGTTTACTTAAGGGGGTATTATAGTGTAGAGCGATGAATTTTAGGTCATTTTTAGTGTCGTAAAAGAAAGCAATGAATGTCTTTATTTACTATCCATTTTTTTACCACTTGTTTATTAATATTATTAAAATACAAAACAAAAATTAAAAAATAAAAAAGTTGAAAATTGTAAAAGCTGGCTGCTGATGAAGTGGGTGGTCTCAAAAAATTGGCACCTCAGTCTTGACATGATTTCAGCCCTCCTAGCTATCGGAAATGCAAAAAATAAAAAGATTATTAATCTACAATGATGTCGCAATCGGCTGAACTAGCGATGAGTAAAAAAATTTTTTTTTCACAAATTGGCGACTGTTTGAAAAAAAAAAGGTTTTTTTTACTGTTTTTTTGAGTTCCTCGATTTTTTTAAAAATAGTAAAAAATAGGAATTTTGGGATGATTCTAGTTCAGACTGTAGATAGATCTATAAACAAGACTCTCTGAAAATTTCAAATAAATTGGTCGAGTAGAACTCCAGAAATCGTGACAAGAGTACTGAAAAACTATGTTCTGAGAAAAACGCTTTTAAAGTTTTGCGTGAAGCCAAACCAGTATGGAGACCGAGTCAGTAAAATGCCTATATCTCCGAAAATAATTCAAATTTTCAAAAACCTTCTCGTGCCCATATTCTTAGATAGTTGAACTCTGAAAATATGAAATAAAAAAAATCGATTGTTTTGAATTTATACACTAGAATACCCCCTTAACATTTATTTAAATAATTTACGCATTTTGTTGCTATTTGAGAGTCTGTGACAGATTCTCATTTGTAGGCAGGAAAGCAGGCATGCGGCGGGCCACATTTGCTTCTTGTATTGCATGGTGTGGGGAAGTAATCACAGTTGTTTCACAGACATTACACACTAGCACAGTGATCTCACATTATAGCTGAGTTCACATTATGATCATTGAATTAGTTTATTTCTAAGATTAATGAAACAGAATTCAATATTTTCTGACGCAGTTTTACTTTACATTGGAATAGATTTGAAAATGCTTTCTATGATTTTTGTTATTTTATATCTGAATTCTACGATAAAAGGATTAAGTTTGTCTAATTAGGTTTCATTCCAGTGATATTATATGAAGTAAAATTATGCAAATAAAGGTTACAATGGTAATTCATGATTAACTTCTCGAGGGTGAAGTTGGTTTTCGCGAAAAAAAAACGATTTGATAGTTTTATGTTTTCTTGGCGTTTCAAGTCATTCTGAACCGAATGAGACCAAATTTGGAAAAAGTATGCCAATAGCCGATTTTTGAATTTTCGTCCACGTTTTCTCGAAAACAGCCAGATCGATCTAAAAAATTTAAAAGCCTTTCGATAGTTTTTGATGAGGACTATCATTGGTCAGTTTTTCATGGCTATTGGCTGAGCCGTTTTTTTGTAATTGCAAAATGTCTCATAATTTTCGTCCATAATTCTGAATCGATCGTAAAAATTCAAAAAACTGTTTGAAATATATTATTTGGGAATCGTGTTGATTTATTTTTGGTAAAGATCGGCCAGGTCGTTTTTTCCTAATTAAATGATTTTGATGAAACTTTGTATGACGATAGATTTCATTCTCTGAATAGTATGTTATATACTGAAATATTATATTATTAGTGAAATATTATAGGCCTATGAATGATAAGCGATTGAATTATAAAAATTCACCACAGTTGGGAATTGCGCCCCGCGCTTAAAGGGGTATTCTAGTGTAGAAATTAAAAAAAGCGATTTTTTTATCTCATATTTTCAAAGTTTAACTGTCTAAGAATATGGGTACGAGACGGTTTTTGAAAATTTGAATTATTTTCGGAGATATAGGCATTTTACTGATTCGGTCTTCATACTAGTTTGGCTTCACGCAAAACTTAAAATGCGTTTTTCTCAGAGCAGTCTTTTTCAGTACTGTTGACACGATTTCTCGAGTTTTAATCGACTGATTCACTTGAAATGTTCAGAGAGTCTTGTTTATAGACATATCTATAGCCCGAACTAGGATTATCCCCAAATTCCAATTTTTACTATTTTTAAAAAATTCGAGAAACTCAAAAAATAGTAAAAAAAAACAATTTTTTTTCAAACAGTCGCCAATTTGTAAAAAAAAATTTTTTTACTCATCGCTAGTTCGGGCGATTGCGACATCATTGTAGATTAATAATCTTTTTATTTTTTTCATTTCCGATGGCTAGGAGGGCTGAAATCATGTCAAGACTGAAGTGCCAATTTTTTGAGACCACCCACTTCATCAGCTGTCTATTTTTATAATTTTCAACTTTTTAATTTTTTAACTTTTGTTTTCTATTTTAATAATATTAATAAACAAGTGGTAAAAAATGGATAGTAAAAACATTCATTGCTTTCTTTTACGACACTTTAAAAATGACCGAAAATTCATAGCTCTACACTAGAATACCCCCTTAAGCTTTTCTAATCAGAATCTATGCCATTGTGCATATGTAGGTTCTGTAACTCTGAAGGTATCTACTGATTGCAGTTGGCGTCCACATTTAAATAAAATGAATGAAATTGAATGATATTATTTGGAAATCACATTTTAAAATTTTTAATGAAAGCGAAAATTTTATTTTCGAAACAAACAGTTGTTGAACATTTTATCTAAATAGCTGAACCTCAATTCGTATTGATTAAGTTGATTATGAATACATATCGTGAAATTAGTCTAACTTGCGTTAAGGCAAAATGTTACTTACAACTAGATTATTTGAAGAAATGAAATTGGTTTAACAAATGTACCAGGTTGATCATCTCAATGCATTTTGATAATGCAATTTTTTATATGATGAATGTGTAAAAGCTTTCGACGCGAACCTAGCCTTCGAGCTTTGCTGCGCTATCGCACATAACGCAACTCCGCGGTCCGACGTCAGCGTCACACATTTTGGAATGAATCAGTCCAACGTCGACCGTCAAACGTGTCAGGTCGACCATCAGAACGTAGACATGAAGTTCTATGTCGTGCCGGTCTATGGCGCCAAAATCGAATCAATTTAACATTTCACGAACAATTGTTATTTTTTAAAAATACACGAAATATTTTTGCAAATTAAATTCTATAAAACAAAAAACTGTTCGAGTACGATAAAGTGTTTGAGTTTCATTCATCATCTCTATGTGCTGTGTGCATTGTGCAAGAGTTTTGTTACGCATTTTCTTATTATTATGTATGTGCATGTGATATTCTTTGTAGTGTTGTGACTTGTGATTATTGTTTCAAGAATTTATATTATAAAGAAACGTTGTTTTTGTGGGATTATAGGCACGTAGCTGCGGTACACCTGTTGGAAGTATCACAAAGGTAATTTTAAATCAGGTGTGACGCGATGTTGAGTTTGAGAAATATTGTATATAGAAATAGCGTACACACAAGGTGCCCGTGTATAGCAGGTTGCCAATACATAAACAGATGCTTGTAGAGAAAGAAAACACTTCTCGAAAGACAAACAACATTCGCTAGATACTTGAAAATAAACAGTATAAATAAAGCGAAAAATGTGTATAACGTGTTTTTTAAGTGTTCGAAGCAATGCTTCCAAGGTGAATTAGATATCAGAACATAGAGATTGTACAGTTATTAATTTAGGGTAGCAATCAAATGATCTAAATAAATATAACCTTTCAGTTAGACGAATAATCAGTAAAATACCTAATTAAATTAAAAAGTTGAGTTCCTAAACTTTCGTTATGATACAGAAATTATTTAAAATCGGCAAAGAACATGCTTCTAATGTTATACAACATTTTTAAACTGATATTCGAAAGCAACGTCATACCTTATTTCACTTTCTACAATGTACTTTTATAAAGTCTAAATGTGCGCATATCATTTACAAAATATTCAATAAACCATTGGATAAAATGCTAACTTTGTATATATTTTGTAATCTTGAAATCAAACTGTAATTATGTGTTCGTATAATGTTCGTATAAAGTTTGTGGTGTTCTATGTGATGTGCTGTGTTGATATTAGATTTTTTTAATTATCAAAATATGTATCATCAATATAAATATTGTTCAAAGAAAGCATCTCATTTGTATCATTCGTTTATGTGTAGAGCACATAATCTATGTTTAGTTCACGAAATTGTCATTATTGTAATTTGTATACTCTATGTGTGAATTTATTTCATCTCGTATTAAAAATTCTATTATTCATCTCAAGTTAAAATAATTCATATTTTTATCTGAAAAATAGAATAGGAAAAATTAAGTTGTATTCATGGGCAGTCGTTGTTGATTTTGCTCATTAGATTTTGAAAATATTAACCATGTGGTGTAAGGGTGCATAGAGAGCATCTTTTTAATCATTCATCATTTAATTTGGTTATTTTATAAAAATAATAGCGAAAAATCTGCAGATTTATTTAAAATTAGGTTCCATATTCCAAATTTTCTTATCTATCTCATTTCTATATTGCCCTATTATCTATATCTTATACATTCCTAAACTGAACGAGATCGCATTTTGAACTTTGATAGAACTATTCAAACGTCCACAAAGAACATAAACGTGTTTAAAATTTTAATAAAGAATATTAGAGCGAGATCAAATTATTTTATGATAAAGATTTGAAGCACCTTCTTGCGGAAACTACTCTTACGAAAAATCAGGCTTCTGTATATGATTTTTAAATTCATTTAAAACAGCAAATATATTAACATTGATTACAGTTTTTGTTTTATATCATGAGTTTTCAACATTTATCTGATTAATCAGAACTCCTGCATTGCTTTCTACTTTCCAATGTTTCGTTATACATATGCTCATATTTTTCCAATTTTCATTTTTCTATGGGTTCTTTGATAAGGAATGCCATAATTCCGTAGTTTTTTATTTGGTATACATCAGTCACAACGTCATGTCACAAATACCGAGGAAAGCTTTCATATTTTATTTTTTTTAATAGCGATCAGAACTATGTTAGTCCTATAGCTTGTTGATTTGATAAATGAAAAACTAGCTTAAAAAAGTCCATAAAGGTCCCATTTCGCAGGATTACATAGGTAATAAACAGTATAAGTACGGGGATAATGTAATGGTAATACGAGATTCCCATGTCGATATGTATATTACTCTCGAGAGCAACTTACAAGAAAAAGTTTTTTTTTGAAATTTTATATCAATCGTGTGATTTGCGACATGTACTTTTGTGGTAGCAATATCATTTGTACAACGCAGTGGATCCCAAGATTATCAATCTTTATTGAGAAAATAGCAGTAATGAACTTTGATGATGTAATTCATATATTTCATATATCATTTTATATTGTACGTTTTGTACAGTGCATTTCTTTGTAATATTTTTACTTTTAATAGTTTATTTCTATTAAATTTTCGATCCGAATTTCAGTTCCGAAGTTGATCTCTAGAATTAGGGTAGAGCATTGCACAAAGATCCAGTTTGACTTTGAGCTATTATATTGTGAAAACCAGACTAATTATATCACAACAAATAACAGATATCAAGCAAACAATTCCACTATGTTCAGTAAAACTTCTAGTAATTTTATCATTGTAGAAGTATGTTGTTTTTTAAACAAAATTCACCTGTTGCTTTCTAACCCATAGGCGAGCTAAAATGGGACAGCCAGGGGACAAACAGATCCAAAGCCTTATTTTTAATTTTAAGGGATCTATGAAACAATAGCTAGATTATTAAACCAATGTAAGATATATGCTTTAAGGGTACATTTTTTATAGAGATACTCTGTATAACCTAGATCTGGTATTTTGTCAAAAATATTCATCAGCAGAGTTTAAATTTAATTTATCTCTTATAAAATTGCTTTTTCTAACTTTTTACTTTTTTATTTACAATTTTTTTCTGTTAACACCTTTTCCAGAGTAAAGATTCAGCTTGCTATTTCTACCCCACCTATGTGTAAGCTTTTATAGAGGTTATATAAAAAACTGTTGAATCGAACTTATAACTAGTGGGGGTGTATGGCATTGTGCCTTAAGGCAAATTGCTGGAACTTCCCGTACCGTAACGGAATGTTCGAGGAATACTGAATGTTTTCAAATAGATTATGATTAATATTGTAACATTGTCTAATATTTATAAGAATTATATAAACTGAATTGCAAAGTTGAAATTATTTGTTTAAAGTATATTAGAATTATAGTCAGAATTAAAAATAAAATCTGAATTATTTTCGGTATATAAACAATATTTTTTTTTTTGAAAAAATTCTCCCAATCATTACTAATTGAATGTTTTTTAGATCATTCAAATCGGATGCTCCGTTCTCTCAAAAACTCGATTTCTATTTTCTGCACTCTTTGTTCTTTATCTCCGTAACTGCTGGACCTGCCTTTGCCAAAAACTAATCAGCTCATCTCCCTATCAATAGGAATCGAATGTTTGTTGAACCATTCAAATCGGTTGATCCGTGCGCTCGAAAACGTGACTGGAAATTTGTATCCATACATACATGCACACACACATAGATATTTTCTGAGATATGCCAAAATGTTCAGAAACCTTCAAAACGTCGAGAAATGTAAAAATTTTCAATTTCGATTTTCGGCCCATTACAATAACTTACCCTACGGGAAGTAATAAAAAACCTGTACTCAAAAATTATATTGAGGTCTCGTGCACTAAATAACAGTATTCACAAGCAAAAAAGAAAAAAAACTTTTGTTGTGGATTTTCAACCTTTGCAATTTATCTCCTGATAGCGTAGTTGAAAAAATAAAGGTGATGGCTGGTTATAATTATTTTTCCTGCTACTCAAATATTGTTAAAAAATTACTATCGTTACTGGTTTTTGAGATATCGTTGGTGCACCTTTTTACCTGCGGATCATTAAGCCCTGCTCTACCGTATAGATCGTAAAAAATTATTATTTTTAATATTTTAATATTATCCAATTAAGACATAAAACACATATTTATCAAAATGAAACTAATTATTTTTCTTACTATTCGAATGCGCTCAACGAGTTCAGATAATTTACCGCATGTAACATCTTTTATGCTGTTATGTGTGCCATTGCCGTTGGTATTTCGCTGCAGGTCTTACTGACTGCATCACTGACCAGTACCGTTAATATTTTGCTTTATTCTACCTCCTCCAACAAACAAGAGTTAAATGTGTAGGTACACTTGCCATGATGATTTTTTACTAAAATGATATCATGCTCAAAATTTTTTATTGGAATGAATATTAAAAGTAAAAAAATGAATCTGGTGTGTATTAACTAGCTCAGATGAGAAAGTACATTGGATGAGAATAAGTTTTGCTTTTATTCTGCGCTATTTTTTGTCATAATTAATATATCTAATTAACTTAATTAAACTAGTAATAATGATGGGATAAAACCTGAAATTTAGGCGAAGAGATTGTAAAGATATTCTACTTGGTTCAACTGAATGCACAATTTATATGAGGTCGATGGGTAATTATATTTATTACCATATTTTTGTTAGTTTAGTTGGTAGTGGTATAGGAAAAATTATTTTAGTTTACCTATTATTTCTAATATTAAACTAAATTTTTGGACATGAGCCTGTGATGTAGAGACTAAATTAACCGTTTAAAAAGGAGACATTTCTTGATGAACGAAATTTAGTTGTCGAAAGACATCACAGACGCTTAAAAAATATTCTAACAATTCTCCTGCCAAACTGTCTCCAAATGTCAATTGGGCGAACAACTCGTTTACTTTTCTAAATCATTTGACCCAAAAATAGATATGTCATTAGCGTAACGACAATCACCTAGTATTTTTCATAGAATTAGAATATCGCTATATCATTGCAAAGTGATAATGTTCATAAAAAATCATATTGAATTTATTTATATGTTTGATCTCAATAATTTCAATATTTAGTATCATGACTGATAGTTAAAAAATGAACGGAAATTTTTACTTTAATCCGGTTAACAATTACACATTTTTAAATATAAGACTTTTTGAGTAACTTGTTCTATCTGTTGTATCTTCATCCAAAATATATTTTGTGTGCTTTAGAACCGTGTGATAGATGCCAAATACAAATTTTTCCTCATTAAGGAAGATTGTAGTTCATGCATGTACGTTTGTAATATTTATTTATATTATTACAAGAATTACATAAGTATACATGTAGTTCATCATCACATAAGGCATCAGATGTACCACTCAAGAAGTGTTAATACAACATTGCTGTCTAAAAATTGGAGCGATTCAAAAGGCAATATTTTTTTAACATTGTCACTGGATCATGGATTCTAAGAACATAGAGAATGTTATATATTTTTATTTAAAATTATTTTACTGTTTTTTATTGTCTGTGCACAGCACATAAAGAACTCTAGTATTTACATAACTTCATAAGGGAGTATTGAAGTTCACACATATGTGCTAGACTAATAAATTTGAACCGGTTGCACAAGTCTATTGTTACCATTTTGAGGATCACACGCAATCTGCCGGCTGCCTACTTAATACATTTTCTATGAACTTGCTAGTATTCATAATTATTATTCATCAATATTAAATTGCTCGCGAATATTTTCTTATTTAGATAACATTTCAAACAAAATCCAAGAGTAACCACCATCATCGCGTGTTTTATTTTAAGAGTCTTCTTTGAGATATATATTGTAATATATTATAATGTATTATAAGGTCTATGGATCTTTACGGATTTATATTAAAAATGGTTTTTGAGTGTTAATTTGCAGCCAATAGTCGAAATAAAAGAAACAATAAATAATGAACTATTTACTTATACGTTTCGACACGGTTGTGTGTCATCATTCAGCAGTTTTTTTTTTATATTTTTACAGTATCTAAAAGAATTTTTACAAAGTTTGATACTGTAAAAATATCAAAAAATTTGCTGATGATGAACGTATAAATAAATAGTTCATTATTTTTTGTTTCTTTTATTTCGACTATTGACTGCAAATTAACACTCAAAAATATGTCTCAACGTCGAACAAAAAAATCTAAATCTTATTAAAAATGGTTTATAATCATTCATTTTTCTTCCTAATTACCTTATTGTATACAATTTTGTTATCTAATTATATCGTTTTTTTATTTATCATTTATTTGGCCAATTAAATCAAACACAAAATTTGATAAATACTAACTCTTTTTAAAAAAATAGTTTGCATTAACTTCTTTGTAATCTTACAAAGCCATGAATAGATTGTGTTAGCTTGATTAACTCTAAACAATTATTAATAAATACTAATTTATTACCTCTTTTTTAAAAAATAGTTCGTATTAACCCTTTCCACTCGCGAATTCCGAGATTTATATGAATTTTTGCCGCCGTAGCGGCGGCATCCGAGTGGAGAGGTTTTTTTTTGTAATCTGACAAAGTCATGAGATATATTGTGTTGGCTTGATTAACTCTAGATAATTATTAATAAATAGACACTAATTTTCAATAATTACTAATTAACTTCCCGTAGGGCAAGTTATAGTAATCGCAAAAAAATCGAAAATGAAATTTTTTATATAAATTTATGTTTCAAAGCCTTCTGAACATTTTAGCATATCTTAGAAAAAATGGATGTATGTGTGTGTGTATGTGCGTGTATGTGTGTGTGTGCGGATACAAATTTTCGTCGACGATTTCGGGAACACGGATGAAGCGATTTAAATAATTCAAAAAACATTCGATTCGCATTGATAAGGAGACATGTTGATTAGTTTTTGGCGAAGGCAGGTCTAGCCGTTCCGAAGATATGGGGCAAAAAGTGCCAAAAACGGTAACACAGTTTTTAAGAGAACGGAGCGTCCGATTTGAATAATTCAAAAAACATTTTACTTGTATTAACAAGATGAAGAACTGATCAAATTTTCATGAAGGCAGGTCTAGTGGTTTCGGAGATCTAATAAAAAAAGTAAAAAAAAAGCCATTTGGCGGTCAAAAATGATCATTAGACATATGCACATCAAATTATCAGATATTTTATAGAGATTTTAATAATAAGTATAAATTTTGTTTACATTCCTATGGGTTCCGTACCAATGTTTATCCGTTAGACAGCGACGCGGCGCTTACGCGTTTTGATGTTTCATATCTATGCAGTTAAAGCAGTACGATTGCTTTGAAAAAAGTTAAGAATTACCAAAATAATTCAAAATAAATTTTTCTTCAAAAAGTGTTTTTCTTTTTTCAAAAAAAGTAAATTTTTGTTCAAAATTTATAGTTTCTCAAAAATCTAATTGTTTCAAGTAATTTTTTTTCAAAAAATGTTAATTTTTTTTTAAAAAAAATAATTTTTGGTACGGGAAGTTCCAGCAATTTGCCTTTAGGTACGATGCCACACGCCCCACTAGTTTATTACCCTTTTTTAATCTTACAATTCTCAATTCAAGTGTGAATTACAAAATAGTAGTTAAGGTAACGAAACTTTGTTCGTAGAGTATATATTGAGTCAATACACTGGAACTGGCATGTTTCTGGTGCGCTCCAGCCAGCTCCAGCTCCACGTGCGTCTGCATATCCATATATTACATACATTAAACATTTCTGCGTAGTTCTTGTTGTGTTGTGCTCGATCGGCGATCGCGCAACGTCGACCGTGTATGCCTTGCATATGTCCGCGAGCTGATGGCTTGAGTCAGGAGCCGAGCCGCTAGCGACGCGTCGTTCTAGGTTGTGTGCGCACGCGTTTGATGCGCCGTTGCCAGGTGTAGTCTACCATATCGCGATAGAGTCTTAATGGGTTTGGGAAGCGCTTTGTGACTCTAAACTTACGGATATTCAAATTTTAAGATTTTTTACACTTTTGTACTCTGAATTAAATACTCTGTCACTGCTGTGCTTGTAAAGTAATCATTTTGCAATGGTGTAAGATATTTCTACTCAACCATCAGAATTGAAAATATTTGAACTATTTTTCAGCACAATTTTTTTTTTTTTTGTATTTCAATAATTATTACATCTGCTAATTTATTAACATCAAGTAATATTGATAAATAGTAATATAAATTTAAATAAATAAAAGAGCAAAGGATAAAATTTACATGAAAATAATATCCGTAATATGATTTAATGTAAAATATAAGCAAATAATAATAAAAATAAAATTAATAAATAATATAAATAAAATTTCTGAATAATAAAATAATACTAGAAAAATAATAAAATATAACAAAATAACAATAATAGAAATAGTAAGATAATAATAATAATAATAATAATAATAATAAAAATAATATTAGTGATAATAATAACAATAATAATAACAATAATAATAATAATAATTTTTCAGCACAATTGATGAAATTAATGTGTGACAAATGTAAACACTATTGTCTATCCGTATTGACTATTAATATTATATTTTCTGATTTAGATGGCATCTCATGAGTTCATTTCTTCTTATATAATTATGTAGATGGAAATATATTTTTTATCCTGAAGTCAATTACAAAACATATTTTAATGTGTTAATTATTTGCACAATTGCTTTCCAATACGTAAATGTAGCAAGCATCAAACGCAAATGCAAAGTATTAACATCTTTTGTTCAATCATTGTAGATAATACAAAAAAAAGAAATTGATACCCTGTATGTTTTACAGAATATAATTTTAATCTGGAAACATTATAAATATATATTTTCAAATTTGATACCAGTTAATATATGAATTGATTTTTCATTTGATGGTTAATTATATCATAGAACTATAGTAAAATCTTAACTTTTTTATATGAGGTCAGTATTAAACTGATCTGCTGATGTATTTATCTGAGCAACCCATATCACTGTCATGACTACCCTTATTAACTTATTATTCCTTAATAACTAGTTATTAAGGAATTGCAAATCAAAGACAATGACAATTGAACTTACTGTTGTTTTTTATGTTTGTTGTTTATAATTAATATATATTTTACGAGTATGTGATTTTTTTTATATATATTTTTTTAACAGCAATCAGAACCTTAAGTCCTATGAGCTGTTGGGCTGAAACTTCTCCTCACTTCGTATTTTTTAGATGGTAACCCAATGGTCAATCCATCCATATTTGATGATATTTGTTACTAGAATTAATCTAATAGGGCTGACTTTTTTTATTGGTGCAGCAATGCCAGACAAGGGCTATTTTCACTTGGAAACATATTGCTATCTATATTTCCAAGTGAAAATCGTTGTCACTGCTGCCTGACAACAGGCTGCTCGAAGCGGGTATCGAACCCGGGACTTATGTGAAAAATTTATAAACCATTTTTCGTAAACCATTTTTCAATGGCAAAAGTTTCCAAAAAATGTATGTATGTATTTCGATTAACAGAAGTTTTAATTATATATAATTTTAAGACATTTTTCAATTTAATCTGATGTTTAATTTTATCATAGAACAATACTAAATTCTTATCTTTTTTGAAATGAGATTAATATTAAACTGAAGTGTATTTATCTAGACAACCCATATCAATATCGTGACTACCTATTTACTAATTGTTGAGGAATTATAAATCAAACTCGATACCAATTGAACTTAATGTTGTTTTTTATGTGCAGTATTGTTTTTAATTAATAGATTTCTTTTAGTCAGTGTTTGTGAAAAAATTATAAATATTTTTCATTCACTAGTTTCTGATGGCTATTATTTTCCTCTTGTTAGCAGTCTGCGCTTATAGCTTTGTATAAACAGTTTGCTGAATAATGTTAAATAAAAAAAAATTCAACTAGTAAAAATTACGAAAAAAATATCATAAGTTTCATTTAATTATAATTTGGACATTTTTCAATTTAACCTGATACAGCTATGATTTGTGAACATTACATAGATATTAATTTGGAAATATGAACAAACAACACTCTTTTTTGCACTAATTTATTAAATAATAATTTTCACAAACGTTTCGAGAATAGGTTTGTCGCATCATCAGTGTGTTATAATTTAAAATTTAAAATATGGAAACCTAAATTAGCATTATGTGTTATTTATTACAAGTCGTTCGATATACTGTCTGACAACAGGTAAGACAGTATATCGAACGACTTGTAATAAATAACACATAATGCTAATTTAGGTTTCCATATTTTAAATTTTAAATTATAACACACTGATGATGAGACAAACCTAGTATCGAAACGTTTGTGAAAATAATTATTTAATAAATTAGTGCAAAAAAAAGTGTTGTTTGTTCATATTTCCAAATTAATATCTATTATCCACTCGGAATACATTTATTGCATAGATATATACATTACACAGTCGAATAATCGAAATTTACAGTTGAGACACATAAACGCTTTATATGAGCCATAAGTGCTTTTATAGACAGTAAAAACATCATAGCGCAAGGCACATAGACGTTGAAAAAGTTATGCAAACCTACAAACTCGAAGCATTTGTCTTGTGACGTCACTTCTGTCCGAACGAGAGGGGGCCGATAGTGAATTCGTTATCGCTGGTCGCGGATGCTTCTTCGCTTATCGATATTTTTCTACTATATGTATGTACACACAAGCCGGAGTGTTTTTGTTGTGTTTGAGTCTATCATATGTATGAAGTATAGATTCGGCCGACTAGATGTTGATTTATCGTGTTTGACGGTGCGCTATCACGCGCTTAGAGAATAGGTTAGGGATAACGCAGACTATTCTAACATAATCGGCTAGAGTATTAATCAGCTCTATAGTTTATTGTTTAAAATCAAGGATTAAGTGAATTCGACATTTTGTCCTACAATCGTTAGATTCTGCTATAAACTGCTAACACCTTGCTAGACCACTAAGATCATATGAACGGAGTTTTTTTTTTAATGAATTTTGAATAATTTTTCATTTTCTTGGCGATAATTGGTGATATTTAAAATTAACCCGACAATATTACTAGTGTAACACTTTTATATTATAATAAACATTTTGTTTGACAAATTTTCCTCTCTGCTATGTTGTTCACATAAACTACGAGGTATTTTTTCATTTTGAGTTTTTAGGGAGATGTTTCAAATTTTTTTTTATTTTCAAAGTTTAACTATCTGAGAATATGCGTACCAGAGGATTTTTGAAAATTTAAATCATTTTTGGAGATACAGCTGTTTGAGCATGATGATCCTCTTCTGTTTGCATACTTTTGCTAAACTTTAAACGCGTTTCTCTTAAAACTATCTCTTTCAATACGATGCCCACGTTTCTTGAGTTCTATTGGACCGATTTACTTGAAATTTTCAGAGAATCTTCTTTGAAAAATTTTCTTGATTATGTTTTAGCCTCATTGCCAAATTTCAATTTTTACTATCCTCAAAAAAAAATCGAGGAACTCAAAAAGTGATAAGAAAAATGATAATTTTTTCAATCAGTCGCCATTTTGTTAAAAATTTGTTTTTTTTAATTTATTCCTGGTAAAAGCCAATACAACATAATAATATATCTAGATTAATAATATTTTTTTCATTTCGGATTACTAGGAGGGTTGCAATCGTGAGCATGGTTACGAGTCAATTTTTTGAGACCCCCCACTTCATCGACTGCTATTTTTTTTCTTTTACTTTTTACTTTTTTTGTACTCTTGTAACTTTGATGAACTACCAAAACCTTACGCTTTTACAATAGAATACCCCCTTAAGTTATAGACCACATAACCCACCACTCATTTTGTGATACTTGGTGATTTTTAAAATTAACTTTCTTTCTCCCACCCAACATCACGTGTATTTCAATACCTAGAAAAATTGTAAATTGTCTGAAAATTATGGATCTTTTTTATAAAATTCTGTTAAAAATTAAATACACGTGATTTCTTTCAAGATCCTTCGTGATTTTTGGTAAAGCTTCTTCTTCCCTTTTAAGTTTCACTTTATTATTATGGATGGTATTTATAAGAAGAATAAGCCAAAACATTGTTTTATGGAAAAGTATTATATAAACTAGTCCAGTTGAGTGCGATGATCTGCTATATATATGTTATATATTTTTTAAGGTTTAAGTTTTAGTCTAGTCTAGGCTATCCATATGATTTTCTCCAACATCTGACAGAGGTTTTAAATACTTTATATCAATGTGATTTTTTTTTTATTAAAAATAGCGATCAAGATACCATGAAATCTTATAAGCTATTGTTACACAAACAAGAGGAAAAAAGTTAGAATGGAAAAGTTGGAAAAAATAGTAATTTAGAGTTTACTCCATGGAGAGAATCTAGAATGAAAACTTAACATTAGAAAAATACTGATTTCAATAGGGTGTAAATTTACTAGTGTAATACTTTTATATTATAACAAACATTTTATTTGACAAATTTTCCTCTCTGCTATAATTTTCATCCTCTTCACTTTGCATAATAATAAGACATTTTAATATTTAGATTTTTACTTTCTAGCAGACTATTAATTTCAAATAATTCAATTTCATATTTCAATTAGTGAATTAGATTTAGTAGCAAACATTTTTTTTGATTCTCTTTATTGAATTACAATCTGTCTTTACAAAAAGGAAGACATTCAGTAATTTTGATGATATATGAAATATTAAACATTAGATCTAAGAAGTTACCCAGTAGTAAGCCTTTTCAATTTTGATTCATTAAATTTAAATTTTGTGATTATATAGAGTAGTAGCAAACATAAAATGCAGTTTTTAATCGAATCTTATTGTACGTTCTAGAATGAACGACGTTTTATTATTTTCTATTCGAGTTTTATAATTTTTTTTCAATTATAAATAATTAGATTACGCATTCGGTATATGCAATTAACATAAAGCGGGTGTCCTTATTTCATTATCAGTGCAAATAACATGAAACGTATTTGCCTGTCTTGAGAATTATTAAATTTTATCTACATTGACCTATTTTTTACTTCTGCTTAACAACTTAATATTCGCCACAAAGAACTCAATGTTTTAAAATTTTATGATTCACACAAAATAATAATTATTGATAATTAGTGTTTCTAGGAAATGTGATTGGCAACAAATGTGAATATTTTCAATAATTATAACTAGGTGTAACTTTATCGTATATTGTAAAGATTCTTGAAGATAGTGTATTTCAACATCATAATAACATGTATCTGTATGACTCACATTAAACATTTTCTATTCAAGCAATAATAATTCTGTCCCGATAAATCTGGAATTCTGATTCGTATCATTTACAATTCTAAGCAAACATCAATGCTGTTTTAAAACAAAGTTCTTATATAGTTAACAACCGATGATCGTGTATTGTGAAATAAATTATTGTGACGACGTATTACGACTAAACGCTAGAGCAAAATAACTATCTTTTAACATATCGATAAGAGAAATGAAAGCGATATTTAATTGTTATATTCAACAATATATAAATATATCTACATTCTTACTTTTGTTCGGGTTAATTGAAGATATCTTATATTAGCAAAATCTGATCTCTATAAATCACATTGATATTTGAGAAAAATAAATATTTGTATCAACTAATATCAACTTACTATTGTAACACCTTTATATTATAATAAGCATATTGCTTGACTGCTTTTTCACTACCACCAACCTTTTTTTTCCTCGTTTTTCCATCAACCAAGTATTCTTTCTTCTTGAATCTTAAGGAAATTAGTAAATTTTTGAGTTGAAATTGATATGGATATGTAATGCAACTTACCATAAATGTATAAAAGTAATGAAAACACTACTTGAACAACATTCTGGTTTATAATTTCTTTTTATCTGACAAGTATGCTAACTTCTTTGATAAGGCGATATAGTACTTATAGTCAAAAAAATCTTTGATATTGCTGTTGAATTAAAAGTACAGGATAAACGTAACAGGACAATGTACCTGTTATCACTTATTAACTTCCCGAATGAGGAATTTGTTTCCGCGAAAAAATACGATTTGTAAATTTTGTTTTCTCGACTTTTCAAATTATTTTTAATGAAATGAGATCAAATTTGGAAAAAGTGTGTGTGTTGTGAGTATGTGAGCCGAATTTTGACCTTTCGTCGACGTTTTCTCCAGAACGTCTGGACCGATTCCAAAAAATCTATTTAGCCCCCAATTTTTAATTTTGAATCGATTTTACAACTTCAAAAGCTGTTCTAAAGATATTGATTGGGAATCCCGTTGATTAGTCTTTGGATAAATATCGAACCAGCCATTTCTTCGTAAGCAAATAATCAAAAAATGGTCGAAAAAATTTACGATTTTCATGAAACTTTTTATAACGATAGATTTTGTAGTTTGAAATAAGCGGTTGAATTTTAAAAAATCATCAAAGTTTATAAATTACAGCATGAGCTCGAGCGATTCCAATCAGAATCTAGTCCAAAGCATATGCATGGTGTTTTTTATGATAGCTACTGATTACAGTTGACACACACACTTAAATAAAATACATTTTTAGAACACGAAATATATGGAATGAATTGCATTAAACAAATTAATTTAATTTATACAATTAAAGTTATCAGAAGGGGGAAGTCTCCTAGTGGCGGAATGTATTTTAAATTATGATTTATGTCAGATAACAAAGTTAGAAATTAAAATAAATTAACAAAACCGCAATCTTTGCTAAAAATAATCAATACTATCGATCAAACTTTGGTATCAAAAAGTATGGTTTTAAACAGTGGCACCTATTACCGGACATTCCCAAATAACCTGCATTGATCACATATGTAGCCATCTCCACACTCTGGAATGTCTGCATATGTGTGTTTGACGAATATTCTTATATATTGCAAAAAAATCACTATTTCATCCACCCTTTTGGATGGACCACACCGATGCTCTCAGCTGGAGCGTTCATCATAAGATTTTCATTCTTTGACTCGGAAATACGAAAAATAGGGATATGTAAATTACATAATGTAATGACCGTTATCACTCATAGAGAACAAAATTAAATAATTAAAATAAATTACATAAATTATGTTTAAATTTAAAACTCCAATTAGAAAAATCGTATTGGTTTTTTTAGTGAAAGTGAAACTACTATTTTCGAAAAAATAGTTGAATTCAATTCTTGTTGATTAAACTGATTGTCTACAAATATCGGGAGGTTGATGCAACTTGCATTAAGGCAAAATGCTACTTACAACTAGTCATAAATTTAATTTTTTAAGGTGATAAATAGCACTAGGCAAAATAGCTTTGTCACAAATGCGTTGTAGCATGTATTCCCTTCTTTTTGTGTTTATTTCATCTTTTATTTTTATTTTTCTTTTAACTCGACGCTATTTGGTTTTAACAGCGCGTGAGTATGTGAGCCGGGCGACGGAAATACCCGAATTCTATTTTAGAAAGTGCTTTTCGTTTGCAATTTCTCTGGCGCGTGTCTCGGCCGCTATTGCTATTGCGACACGGAGTCCTCGTGACGAGAGATGTAACACGCAAGATGTGTGCGTATACTCGCTAATTTTTTAAGACAAACGTGGAAATAAAGGATTTTGTTAAAAATCAAGTCTTAATGGCAGTTTCTTTTACAAATCAGATGACTTAGAAAATTTTGTAGTCATACGAACAAAAAGAAATGAAATTGTTTAAGACGAGATCAACTTAATAATAATATTAATAAATGATGAAGACTGATACTTCTATATTTCTAAAATATGTATAATGTCACTTTTTAGATAAATGAATTTATTTTGTACCAACCGATTCACTTCTTTGTAAAATCTGAGGTATGTTTACAGTATGTTTACAGTATGTTCCGTATGACATTAGAAAGCTGCTGTAAAAATGTTGCGATTGTAGTTCAAATAATTGAGATATATATATGAACTAACTCAAAAGTTCTTGCATTGGTTGATAGATATTTTAAATACATATCTATATTCCTTTCATAGACAGCAGCCCTGTTTCAGAACGTTTGAAAGTTGCAAGCGTTTAAGGGGGTTGTTCGGTTTTTTTTTATTTTTTTTTTTTCGATTTTGAGATTTTTTGATATTATGAAAGCTAAAAACCTTAGAATTATTTTAAAAAAAAATCATCTCAATATCTATTTTTTTGACGAAGTTATATATATATATATATATATATATATATATATATATCTATATGTATGATACTCTGAAACCGTTTTTTCATCGCTCCGGAGCTATTGTATGCCAGCTGCTCTGTTTTTCATTATAATACCTCATGCACATGACCTTTTTAATGTGTCAGCATCTTTGAACACCATGGTGTATTTAGTACATTAAATTAAATGGTGTATTTAGTACATTATATTAAAAACTTTAAATACGTTTTTCTCAAATTGACTTTTTTCAATGCGGTGCCACAAATTTAAAAAAAAACTACAAGTTGGATGGACTTGCATTTTTTTTTCACCACTGCAATACCTAGTCCCCTTACCTCAAACGACTTGATAACATTACGCAAAAATTTTTTGCGGAGCTTCTCGCCCCAAAAGGAGGCCTTTTTCAACACTTTTTTTTAAATAGCTGCCATTTATTTCTTCTTAATAATTTTTGTTTAAAAAAAAACCGCATGTCTCTATGATAAATACATTACAAAAAAAAGAACAACCCCCTTGAATGTGTTTGGCGTTAAAAAATCGAACAGTCCCTAGCGAACGGCAAGGGGTATTAGAGAAATTATTATTAAATATATAACTTTTTTAAATTATTTATAGCAAGAGCGAGCAACCCTTTTAACCCACGGGCTAATTTAAATTGTAAAATTGTATGGCGGGCCGCACGTAATTTATATATATATATATATATATATATATATATATATATATATACTAGCTGACCCGGTAAACGTTCAGCCACAAGGAATATTTCTAGAAAATTATTAGTGTAAAAATATATAACTAATTCTGTATGTATAAATATGTGGTATAGAAATGAAAGGGGAAGCTAATACAAATTACATTGATAATTTACCCACTGCATTATGCTATACTTAGTGAATCGAGTGAGATTTCAATAAGTGTCCAGTTTTTTCTCAAAAACATAAAAACAATTTTTTGAATAAAATTGAAGCGTTTTCATAAACTTAATAAACCTGACAAAATTATCCCTTACAGGCCGTATTTGATAAAATTATTCTGTAGTTAATAAATGCTTGGCGGGCCGCAGTTTGCTCATTCTTGGTTTGCAGTATCTATACTAAAATAAGTTATTATTGTATAAATCATTAAATTAAACGTTATCGCTCACAACTTTTGCAATATGTAATCTCACTTGTTTCTCACTCAAAAAATGAACACAATGAAATACGATTATTATTTCCCAAAACAATTTTATCGCCGGTATTTTTTAAAATTCACGTACCATGATCAAATGTAAATCTGAAATGGAAAATATTGTTACGCAAGTTTAATCGATTACGTAGTTTTTTTTACGTTGGCCCGGCTAGCAGTGAAAGTAATGCCGAAAATAATATGCGGAGGTGAAAGTTAATTTGTTCTTATTAGAAATCTGCGTAATTATTTTGACAGAGCAACTTGGACTAAGCATATAATTTTGATTAAAATTTAGTATATTAGATACTTTTTGATATTTAATGTAATTTTAATTACATGCTTATATTATTATTGGTTTAGCTTTACATCGAAATTAATTACCTAAAATTATACTGACTTAGTACCGTTTTAAATATTTCATTGAATCCAACATGAACGTGCACCAATTACATTAATTCAATTACTTGATTAGAAACCATGTGCTGTGAATTTATTATATATTTTTTGGTAATATAGTTGTCGCAGTTATTGCAATATTCCATCATATTTGACAGAGATTTGTACTATTAATATTTAGAATTTCACATTTGACTGTAAGAGAAATTACTGTTCTAGTTGATATGCTAATTCAAAACTATAAATGATCTAGTGGCGTGTTTTTATGTTTTGATGTAATATTTAAAATTTATTACAGATTATTTAAAATGTTCTGTTTTTGTTAAATAAATTGAGTTTGATGAAGTGTGTTCAGTTTTAGATTTTATTTTTTACATATTTCATGATTTTTGTGATGTGTAAGATAAACGTAAAAGACATTTTTTTTTTAATTTATTTGAACAACGATCAGAACTTATGGGTTCTATGAGCTGTTGTGATGAATCTCTTACAAACTACGTTTGTTTTATTATAGATGGCAACCCAAACTGTTGTCTCATCTCTATGTGCTGAATTTTTATTATTACAATTGTTGTAATGACTTTACTTCCAAGTGGCATGCTGAAAGGCAAAATATAATAGAGCTTTTATTACATATATAAAAAAGGAGAATATTTATTGGACTTAGTATTTGAACTATAATAATAAGGTAAGAGGTTAGGAATACTCATGGAATAATGCCGTTTATGCTTAGGATTGGGTAACGGGGATTCTAATGCAGAATATCCTTGAGAGCTATAACTAAAACGCATATATCAAGAAAGATATTTCATTAAACGCGATCCAGTACAAACGTGCTTTATTTATCTAGTTGAGCCATGATTATAGTCATAATTGTTATAGAAGGCTTTTAAGGCATAGAAGCTTTCTCGTAGTACATATTTAATAATAAGTGATTAATTATGCAGTTTTTTGTGTTCTGCATTCTGAGACGGATCGCGTCACAGGCGCAAAATAGCCAGTGGACGCGGCCGACCGTGAAAATATTAAAAGTGAATCGGGAGCACGGAGTGCAACTTCGCCGACTCTTCCTTTCATTCTGCGCATTGCGGATGGTAAAGGACAAGATTTTTATGATGGAATGAATCATTTCTGAAAAGATATTTACTAACTGCGAACTTGGACATTTGTTATTTATGTTTCTTGATTCTAAACACACTTTTTTTAAGAACTTAGTTGATAACACCGCTTACAATGAACATATAAAACGCACCTATTTTTTGCTAACTAGAATTTTATAAAGTTGTTTGGATTTTTTTTTAATTCAATAACTTGTTAACTTACCGTAGGGCAATTTATAGTAATCGCAAAAAAATCGAAAATGAAAATTTTTATACATCTTTACGTTTCAAAACCTTCTGAACATTTTGGCATACCTTAGAAAAAATGGATGTATGTGACGATTTCGGGAACACACATGAAGCGATTTGAATAATTAAAAAAATATTCGATTCGTATTGATAAGGAGACGTGCTGATTAGTTTTTGGCGAAGGCAGATCCAGCCGTTTCGAAGATATGGGGCAAAAAGTGCCAAAAACTGTAACTCAGTTTTTAAGAGAACGGAGCGTCCGATTTGAATTCAAATTGAATTTTACTTGTATTAACAAGATGAAGAACTGATCAAATTTTCATGAAGGCAGGTCTAGCGGTTTCGGAGATTTAGTAAAAAAAGTAGAAAATAATGCCATTTGGCGGTCAAAAATGGTCATTAGACATATGCACATCAAATTATCAGATATTTCATAGAGATTTTAACAATAAGTATAAATTTTGTTTACATTCCTATGAGTTCAGTACCAATGTTTATCCGTTAGACGGCGACGCTGCGCTTACGCGCTTCGATACTTCGTCTCTATGCAGTTAAAGCAGTACGATTGCTTTGAAAAAATTTCATAATTTCCAAAATATTTCAAGATAAATTTTTCTTCAAAAAGACTTTTTTTCAAAAAAAAAAGTAAATTTTTGTCAAAAATTTATAGTTTCTCAAAAATCTATTTTTTTCAGGGTAAATTTTTTTCAAAAATGTTAATCTTTTAAAAAAAAAAAATTCAGTACGGGAAGTTCCAGCAATTTGCCTTAAGGCACGATGCCATGCGCCCCACTAGTTTTTACATCAATTTCACGTATACTTCCGATAAGTGCTTTGAAAACAATTTGCAAATGGATCACAGAATCAATAGATATGAGTGTACATAAAAGCCAATGATTTATCTTGTATAGAAAATCGCAGATTTGACGGAAATCATTCTATAACTCATTAGTCTTTGTATCATTCGATTTATAATTACTTTTGTCTATTAAAGTTGTCGACGTATTACGAGAAGGAAATTTAGGCAATCCATAAGTTATTATATAAGTTTGAGTCATAAAAAATGTACTTCAGGTGAAGAAAGTATGTAACATTCCGAAACAATATTTTGAAGCAACTGAATGTAATTATACTTTTTCTGGTAGATAAATAAGTATTAAGTCTCATCATTATTTAGTAAATAATGGAATTGTTTACATTCACTTACACGTTTCTAAATTTGTTTATATATATATATTAAAATTCTTACTTATAGAGTTACTTCTTACTGTCTGCTATTAAAAATTTTTTATAATAAAAATGTTATTTTAAAACAGATCATTTAAAAATGAATGAGTTAATTCGTTAGATAATTTAATAATGAATTAGTTTTACCATTCCAAATTTTGTAAAGTGTTGTGCGAAGTTTTGTTTAAATTTATGTTCTCAATATTGACATGTCTGATGATTGAACTCACAATTATTCGACATATGGTTAAAACCAGTTTTAATATATTTTGAATAAATTATAATCATACGCCAAAATATTTAGAATAATTATACACCATCACTTTCCATGCGGAATGTCACATATGAATGAATTCTTCTTTGGTCTTTTTTTATAGAGAACTTCTTAGTCGTTTTTATACTGCGTTGTTAACTTCATTATTATGCTTTATATAATTTTATTATATATTTTTTAATGATTATTATAAATAATTATCGCAAAGTGTTGGAGTTTTAATTAATTTCAATAATTACATTCTATTAGTTACAAGTTCCCAATTGGTTTATATTGGTCCGCCGTTTGGAACGGCCTTATATATCACCAATTTTTTAGATTTTTTTTATCCTAACCGATATTCAAGAATGATAATAGCGCTCACATCCGATAGAACACGCTTAATTATAAATTTACTAATAACTATAGACTGGAATGACGTAATTTTGACGAAACCAGTTTGGCTATAAGAGAGCAGTGGTTGCTAGATTCACGGAGGTATATTAAATCTATAGATGTTCATCTCGTGAACATTTGATCTAAAAGAAGAATTTTTGGAAAAAATCATATCACGATTGCTATTTTTCTAATATTCTGTTAATAAAAGTATTTTATTTGAAATATTATGATAAATAATTCCAAGATTTTATCATCGCATGAGACTTCACTGGATTTTATTTTAATTTCATTATATTATAGAACTCATGATTACTGAGGAATTCGCGATGGTATGTTTATATTGAGCGCGGATCAGAATATTTAATAAGGCTCCGACTGTAGATGTATTATGCCATCTCTTGTATCTGTTTATGATACATAATGAAAAGTTTAAAATGTATTACATATTGTTTTGTAATGTGAAGATGAAAATTAAATTTTGTATAACTTTCATTCTTCTATATCATTTATGTAGCTATCAAATAATAAAACAAGAAACAATAGCTCTGAATTTAGAGCTGTGGGATTTGAATCTGAGATCCTAGGTTTGGTACCCGCTTTGAGCAGCCTGATGTGAAGCAGTAATGGTATTCGTTTTTATCTAGGAAATATATACGAGGTGTGTTCAAAAAGTACCCGGAATTACTAATAATTAAATTTCGCGGGTCTGGAGTGTCTGATTGTCAAAATTTTTTTTTTATTGTGTTGCTATACATGCCCCTAAAGTATGATGAAATTTTCAGCTATATTCACTGTTTACTTTGTCTGTGGTAGTCGCTAAGGTTCGACGTGTTTTTCTGAGCTCGGCGATTTTTACAATGGAAGAATTGAAAAGTCAAAGAATTTGTATTAAATTTTGCGTAAAAAATGAAATAAAGTGTTGCAAAGTGCAAAAATTCACCAGATATGGCTCCGTGTGACTTTTTCCTATTCCCAAAGTTGAAGAGACCCATGAAAGAACGGCGGTTTTCCTCGATTGAAGAAAATCGCTGAGAGTGCTCAAGGACATATCAAAAAGTGAATATCAAGGGTGCTTCGAAAATTGGAAAAAACGCTGGCATAAGTGTATTATATCTGGGGGGGACTACTTTGAAGGGGACCACATTAATGTAGACGAATAAATAAATATTTTTTTGAAAAAACGAAAATTCCGGGTACTTTTTGAACAGACCTCGTATAGCAATTTGTTTCCAACTTCCTTACCCAGCATTGCTGCGCCAATAAACATTCATCACTATTACAAAAATTGTAATAATAAAAAAAGATCACGTATAGAGATGGGAGGGACAACTGTTTGTGTTGATTTCAAAACTGGCGTGTTAGTCAAATCATCAAATGTTCCGATCAGTGTTCAATATAAAAAAAAATTTAAACTAGATTGATTTTTTTCTTAATGCTTTTTTAATCGAAGAATTTTTGCACATTGTATAAATAAATCAAATGAAA
This sequence comes from Ctenocephalides felis, assembly GCF_003426905.1. Lineage (NCBI taxonomy): Eukaryota > Metazoa > Arthropoda > Insecta > Siphonaptera > Pulicidae > Ctenocephalides > Ctenocephalides felis. Next base: position 50,347 of record NW_020538636.1, read on the forward strand.
ATTGTCTAAGGATGGTAATGTATCTTATTTTTTTTGAAGCATAGGATCGCCTCTATGGTTTCGGTTGAGATTATCATTATTTTTTTCGTCCCATCCGTCTTCGAATCGCGTGCGGTCTGGAATCGTGAGCGGACTCCAAGTCTCCGAATGATATTCATCTTCACGGTAGCACGATCACTGTTTTATCTCTAAACTCCAGTACATATATGAATTAGTATGAACAGAGACGTAGGAAAAACTTTTGGGAAAACTTTATTAAACAGTAGAATCTCTGCAAATTACGTTATTGTATTTTGCAAAGCTGTTGTTCGCGCCAACCAAAGCGTGCGATATATTGATATAAACAATAAAGCGAACAATCAAAAATCATATAAAAAAGTCAATCATTACGATATTTGTTTACATTGAAATTATTGTAAATACAATTATAACTTGTAATTAATATAAAATAAATATATACAGTTATAATTAAAGTATTTTAAAAACAAATTCGTATTTCAAAATTCAATCTATCAAACAATCATTGAAAAAACATTGGTCCTTCGAACCGGATTTGACATCCAGTAAAATCTAATACAAAAAACAGCTGTTTTGTACAGGTTTACTTATCTTTATAAATTGATTTTAATGTATAGTATATTCGCAAGAAGTTTTTAAATTTTAAATAATTAGAATTGACTAAAAACTTACTCTCGCAATGAGAGTAACGGCGAGAAAGATATTAGCATGTCATATGAAATTTAGCGTACATCTGACAATGAAATTCATTAGTATATCATTGCATATCATTACAACCATTTCTTGAGCAGTTTAATAATTATTTTTGGATTATATTTATTTTTATAATTTTTTGTGTATTATATTTCTTGATTTTGTGATTTTGTTTTAAACATCTTAAAAACTTCAAATTTAATTTGTATGTAGTTGTTTCGAAATTCAGTATCCTAATATTTTAAAAATTAACAGTATATATTTAACATTCCGTAGGGTAAGTAATTGTGATCGTCCAAAAATCGAAATTGAAATTTTTCACATTTCTTCAGGTTTTGAAGGTTTTTGAAAATTTTGGCATGACTCGGAAAAAATTGATGTTTGTGTGTGTGTGTATGTATGTATGGATACAATTTTTTGCCTACGTTTTCGGGCGCACGGATCAAACGATTTGAATGGTTAAAAAAACATTCGATTCAACATTGATAGAAAGATGTGCTCATTAGTTTTTTCGGAGATACCGAGCTAAAAGTGCAAAAAATGACAGTTTTTGAGAGAAATAAGCATACGATTTGAATGATTCAAAAAACTTTTTGCTCGTGTTGAAAAAACAAATATTTTATATAATGTATATTATTAATATTAATTATTTGAATAATTAAGCAGTAAGTAGATGAAGGACTTACGAATTGCGGCTCTGTTAATTTTATTTATGTACTTTTATACGAGAGCCATGAATATAAGACATATGTTTCAAATAAGTATCATATGCAATTATTTTAATCATGTTTTGTAATTTTGGAGTTTGAGTTCATTATTTATTATGATGCCATATAATTATAGTAGTATATTTCACCATTTATATAAACATTTTTGATTATCCGTGTATTAGCATTTCCTAATAATATATAGTCCATTCCAACCGAGCATTGATATCGTTTGTACTTGCGTTTTTGAAGTAGTATTTGTATTTTATTAATAAACAAATAAAATAATTGGTAAGATGTATTCAAATACCTCCCAGAACAAATATTTCATAATTATAGTGCCTATAAATTAAAATAACTTATGATATTAATGCAGTAATAATTACTTCTATCTCTGGAATATTGATGATTATTATACACTTTCATTGTCACGCTATGGGCGCCGCGCCTGATAGATTAGATTTATTATTTTGCCATTTGCAAGTATAAATATATTGATATATAGTGGGTATTGATAAACAGTTTGTCATTTATTAACTTAAGTATTATATTAGCAAAGAGATTTATCGACTGATCATTTCTCGCCAGTTAGTCAGTTTTATGCAAATTGGGTGTTTTTCTACTTTGTTACTTCTGAGTTCAGTGGTTTATTAATTTGTGATGTCAGAATCGCTTTATAGGTACAGGGTTAGTATAGTAACTTTGATTTTTAAGCTTATGGAATTGATGATTTTGCTGTAATAAAAGAAATTATGATTGTTTCTTATTTTGCAAATCAAACATCGAGTTCATTCCATTGAAACTTTTTTTACTCCAAAATATTTGCCCAACTGTTCCCAGATACTAATTTATTTTGTTATATGCCCGAAATCTGTATAACTGATGATAAATTAGTACTATCAATGAAGTTTCTTCAAATTCAAATTTTCATTAATATTGGAAACTATATTTTACATAAACTTAATAAAAAATCAGGTTTTTTTATTTAGGAAACAACAATTCAATTGATTTTATACAGTATTTTTTTATTTTTTAATTGTGCTAATTTACAATCTCTGATTGTTTGATGTAATAATAATAATACTTCAAAATAATTTTTAAAAAACGCTAATAGAAGCGGTATAATATTGTGATATTTGTTCCCACAGGCCATAATAATTTAATATGGATTGTATAATATTTGAGAAAGTTTTGTCTCAAATTTGATTTCTATTATCTATTTATAATAAATTATTTAAAATAATAAGTTTAAAATAAAATAATTTAGTTAAAAGCTTTCGGACATATTCTGTCCGTACTATATAGTTCATAGCACAAGCGAATTATATTGAAATGAGATATAAATTTCGGGCAAATATAACATCTATTGGGAAATCAAAATCTAATAACGTCCACGTATAAATTAGCATTTAAATTATTGGATTACCTATATAATATACACACGCTATACATTTGTATATATACATGTGTGTGTATGTGTATATATGTATATAATCATAAGAAATAATTGAAGTCATGATTTTCCTAACAAAGATGTGTAACCAATATTTTGATTTAAAAACAAAGTTCTACTCTGTGTTTAATAGACACGACGAAGAAAAAGTAGTTGAATGTCGTGGAAAGTGCATTAAAATTATGCACCGTGACGCGTGGTATTTAAGATGCACTTATTGTGTATTAAATTTTTAAAATCTCATAATAAAAATATCTATAAAGAACAGAAATATGAATTCAGTAATGATTATGGTGACAATAAAAACTGGATGTGAAAAAAATATATTTATCTTTTCGAATGATGAAGATATACCAATAAGATGTCAATTGATGGTAATAATTATATGAGAAATTTTTATTCACCCACTGTCGACTTATATTCTCGATATTGGAATAAGATATTTCCAATGGGCTTAAGCATAAACTCGTTGACAATAGGCGTATCTATTCTCAATAGGTTTCACAAGTGTATAATCGCACTATTTAAATGCACTAAGCCGATTCCTGTTACATGAAATTGCAGTCGCGTGAATTAGAATAATTACATGTGAGTTGTGAGTACGGATCGAGATTAGCAAATTACGAAGTGCAACAGCTGTAATAAACCAAGTTGTTCTGCTCTCAGATAATTACACACTGAATACGAATCTTTGTTATATATTAAGTACTTTCAAACTTTTGTTTACTGCGTGTACGGTAATGGCATCTATTTCAGTCTTAGCTAATTGTATGAAGTATTTATTCATTTAGGTATACAAAATCATTCACAGAATGAATTATTCATTGATGAACTTCTCGCAATCTGCTTTATTTTGAAACCTTTAGATTATGAAAAAGTTATTAACTAAATTAAAATTCGTTTTATACAGATATTTAGATTATTTAGAATAAACTTTTTTTTTAATATTCTGACCTTTCTTTCAAAGATGTTTATAAATTAAAGGTTTTTTTATTTTTTTTATTTACATTTGTGAATTAATTTTGATGGTTTATTAAATAAAGGAAAAAAGGTCGAAAGGTCACCCATTGGTGATCGATTCGATGTTGGATATGTTTAGCTTATAGATGTAGTCCTATTGTGAAAATATTTAATTAAGTCTACGAGTAATTTTACATATTATAGGATTACTAAATAATATAAAAAAGGGGCCGTTTTCTTCTGAGCCGTTCAATGCCATGGTTTTTTATTAAGTTTTTGGCCATGATGTTAGGGTGGTTCTGAATTCTATCCTTGTATCTCAGACTCAACTTTTCAATTTCTTCCTTAACAGTGTTAATGTTCAAATCTGTATGAACCAACCAATTTAGGACATACTTGGGTGCGTTTATAATTTCTATCAAAATCTTGTTTTGAAATCTTTGTATTACGGCGATGTTGGATTTGCGTGCCGTTCACCAGAGCTGTATTCCGTACGTCCAAATTGGTTAAAGGTTAATTTAAAATTCTAACAGTGGCCAGAATTTCAATGCACATCAAACATACATATTTAATCATATGTATGAGTTTGTTTATGATACTTTTCTAAATACTCTACTAATTTTCGAATTTGTTGAGTTTAATAATATTAATCAGGTAAGCGTGATTTATTGAACACATGTCACATGCATGTACTTACCTTTTTGACCAGTGCTTCTTGCATTAATTGGGTTCATTTATTATATTGTATTAACTGTGTTAAATATCATAGTTACTTCTTTTTTGTTAAATAGAATATATGTTTAAAACTATTTATTCTTAAAAATAATATTTATTCCCTCTTGTTAACAGGTGGCCGCTGCAAAGCCCCAAGTGATCTGCACAGTCCCAGCGCGTGTCCATGAGAGACACATGTCCATAGCCGTCTCCGAGAATGCAGGGTAAGTTACCATTTTTCAACTAAATAATAATTAAAAATCACTCATTTATTATATAGCTTCTACTCAATATATTCTAATCAATAGTCTTCAAAGTCTACAAATTTAAAATAAATTGAACCCCATGAGCAAAATATGTAAACAAGCTTATCGTTCAAGTCAAACAGATTTTGTAACATATTGTGATTGAATTGTAATATTTTGCTTTGAAAACACGCTAATTAAAAACAAAATTAATGACGTGCTAATTTTGGTTCTTAAAATAGAAATTTTATATCTTTACGTAATATATGTGAGTTTGAGGGGGAATTCGGGGATATTCTAGTATAAAAATTTAAAAAAAAAATTTCTTTTCCTTTTTCATGTTTTCAAAGTTTACTATTTAAGACTTTCTGTACGAGAGGATTTTACAAAATTGAAATTATTTGTTTATTATCATGTTTGACCATGATAATCCTCTTTTGTTTCTTTCCTTTTACGAAACTTTAAACGTGCTTTTTTAAACTGTCTTTTTCAATACGATGCCCACGATTTCTCGAGTTCTATTAAACCAATTCACTTGAAATTTTTAGAGAATCTTCTTTATACACTTCTCTATAGAGCAAGCATTCTAGTTTCATCTGTAAATTTCAATTTTTACTATTTTTTTTAAAAAAAGAGAATGAAATGAGTGGTTAGAAAAATGATCTATTTTTCTGTCGTCATTTTCTCAAAAATTTATTTTTTCACTTAATACTAGTATATGTCATTGCGACATCATTCTAGATTAATAATGTTTTTTTATTTCGGATATTTTTATTACTAGAAAGGAAGGTAATCATGCGCATGGTCACAATTTTTTAAAACCCCCACTTCAACAACTGCAATTTTTTAAAATTATAATTTTTTTTAAACTTTTTTTCTGTTTTCTTATAACGTTGATAAATAAATTATAAATATAAATCATTGTAAAAAAATATTGCTTTTCTACGATGATTTTAAATTGACCTCAAATTCATGTCTCTATCCCTTAAATATTTCATACGTGCACGATTATTATTTACATTAATTACTATTGGGAATGAACGAATGTTTTATGCAATCATTATATACATCTCGTATATTATATCTTAATAACTTAATTGAACTTATGGGCTAAAATAACTCTGGGTGAATAATTACTATGATAATAATCAATATAGTTTATGGCCAATATTTATTATATCAACATAATATAATTATATTATTTGCCAGTTGTAATCCATATATAAGATAGAGACGTCTGAATTTTCTATTGTAGTGTTCTCTTAGTGCGCAGTTACATATGTTTTAATAGAATGCCATAGATATGCATTCAGATTAGTGTTCGTCACATAATGACTTTTGTTAAGTTGACATTATCTATATGCCGGTTGCAGAAATGTATTTGAACACTATATCAGATCGTGTATAAATCATGAATAATTTCTCGTATGACGCTGTCTTTCAGTTGTAACAATAATCATTTTCATTAACTACTGCACTTTGTTATATAGATGATAGTATGGGTTAAAAATTATCATCGGTTTTCAGTTTCCACAGTCTTCGGATATTACTAATTATTGTTGCTAATACTTTTAACATCGAATTTTGTACAGATTTTCATAAATAAATATTTTACGTTATGAACAATATTGATCAACAGCAATTTCTAATATAATTTTACATGTGATTTGAATAAACAATAATAAAAAATTACTTATATAATAATATGACATTCATTTTGTATTATCGCAATTAATTTTATAAATTGAAATTATATTTTGTATAATGTTATTTTAATATCATAGTTAAATATTTATTGCGATTCTCTGCATTTGTGTTTTAATTTGAAACGCGTTAGAATGAATTGAAATTGAAACTTTTCATTATTGATTTTATGTGTGCATTTATAACTTTGTTAAATATGAAGGAAATGGGCCGTTTATTATATGCATAAAACGTTGAAAACGATGAATGCAAAATATTAGCTATAACTAACGTAATGTTCTGCAAGTATATAATAAAAATAATAACATAATTAATTTTCTATTCTCTGACTTATTGGAATTTAATACTGAAATTGTATTTGCTGATTTAATTTTGTATTTTATTGATCCATTTGATCTTAATTTTGCGTAGTGTAGCTGAATCCTTGGTAATTTATTTCTATTTGCAAAGAAACATCAATGCCCGCGTACGCACGGTGTAGTTCATAAATCTATTTGTAATTTACAACGTATCAAATAGTACATGATGAAGAATGGATATAAATTTTGCTCATGACACTATAACTTATATTCAGTTCATGCAAAAAATATCATTCACTAGTACTTTTATATTCAAATTTGATATTGAATTAGAAATCTTTAATATCTTTATATGTTTATATATTGGATATAAATTTTGCTCATGACACTATAACTTATATTCAGTTCATGCAAAAAATATCATTCACTAGTACTTTTATATTCAAATTTGATATTGAATTAGAAATCTTTAATATCTTTATATGTTTATATATTATATCATATACACTTTCATCTAGAGAAGTATTTTTGTACTGTTTATTTTCATATAAACGCGTATAAAATACTTACCAGATTCAATATCCAATTCAAACGGTGTGACTAGTAAACTAGACCTAGATACGCACCGATCTGGCGATAATTTTCAATTGAGAAAGAGTTCTCTTCCGCAGTCAAGATAAATGAAGAGCTAGATGACTTTTGCTTTCGATTTTTTATTTAATTTACATGAACTTTAAAAAACCATTATTTGTCGAAGCTAATTATGTTTAGATAATGAAATTATAATAAACATTTATTTAAACTGGTTGTTTAACTATTATTATTGATCAATTGATCCTAATATTCCTAATGCTATTTACGCTTTAAATATAAAGTTTAAATTTCTGAAACTTTGTTTTATCATTATTTCGCTAAACCAGGTTATTAACTTCCCGAAGGAGAAGTTTATGTTTTCATCAAAAAATCCGATTCGCTAATTTTATGTTTTCTTGACGTTTCAAGCCATTCTGAATCGAATGAGACCAAATTTGGAAAAAGCATGTGTGTGTGTGTGAACAGGTTTTTTTCTTCAATAATTATACCTACACGCACATACACACACACATGTATATATAATATATATAAATTTCTTCTTATAGAATATTTTCATTTTCCAAAAATAATAAGCTACAAAAAAAGCTCCTAACCGATGACATACTACCTCAAGCTCTCGCCCTTCTAGATTAGTATCCATGCTGCAGATAATCCATATGTAGATATTGCATGTCGTTTATTTATGTCGTTGGTGCTGATTTATTTTTAGTATCAGGAAAGTGAACTCTAAGCAACGTCAATTTAAATATAGCAATTGCATATGCGTACGTACATAAATGTAGTATGTCTTCCAGCGAAGTTCTACAAGCAAAAGTTTATAGCTGATGCGGCGGTATAACTTTCTATATCAGAATCTTATAAGAAAGAAATGACCGATTTGTTGTGTCTTTTCATAGCATATTGGATTTAAGATACTTACAATTATTTTTTTCTTAGATTATGTGAATATTTGTCAAATGTTTTGTGATTCATTTTTTTGCATAAATAGTCGTAAAGGAATTGAATTTCTTTTCTGTATGTAAATTAGTAACTATTGATCGTTAAGTCATTTATATTCGCGTATACTTTTATTTTAATTGTTATTATATATGATTTATAATTATTATTATTTTTATATTATTTCTATATTATTTCAATTATTGTTTCTTTAATACATACATATTAGCTCATAGAGTCATTTGACTCTGATTGTTATAATTATATAGAATAAAATATTATATATATTCGAAGAGTTAATGAAACAAATCATTAGGTTTTTGTTTGTGTATTTTTGTATCTCTATTTTTCTCAATTTCCTTCAATTATTTTAATATTTAACACATTCGCGGACAGTAGAATTTTCAGTAAGGCACAAAAAAGTGATTTTATTTTTAAATTTCTTGTAATATTCGAAATTTGATTATATACCGTTTATAGGTGTAGTCAGATTATCATATTTAATCGTTAAATTCTATGGATGCTATAGCATTCACAAGGATAAGCCCAAGCTAACTAGTGACTACAGGAAAAGATAAGATAATACGAAAATACCTAAAGAATCAATTAGTCATTACTGTGATAGGTATAATAATTACAAAGACGTGAGTTTATATAAAATTAGATTTATAATATTTGACTTTAAAATTTGAATGCTATAGCATCCACATCATTCTGCATTACAATGAAAATGTATGCTATAGCATTCACGCCCTTGTACGTGTTAAAAGGCAAAAAATGCAGTAAATTAAGTGGATATTTTCAGAGATTTTGGCAATTTAAATATTTCCCTATTTTATAATTGAATTTTGAAGCAATAATTTCTGAGATAGTCCATCAGCCCCTCAGAATCTAGCTCCCACTATACTGAGTCGTTATATGTTTTATTGCTATTTTGGTATTTCCATCTTGTCTCATGGCTTGGAACTATATATCCGGTTGAGTATTCATACTATTTCATAATAATTGTAATGAGTTAATTTTTTATGTTTTATGCGTTCGACCGTAGAATTCGTCAGTGGACAATAATTGAAACTATGTGAAACCTGAACTAATTCTGAGATTTGGTTTCCCAATATTTGAATTTAGAAATGAATTTAATGTTTGAATTTTGGTAATGAACTAATTATAGATGTAGATAAAAATTTATTATTTTGAATAATTTTGTCATCTCTTTAACTATAAACCATTATATATGGTGCGTGACGCTTGAAGTCTTTCTCTACGTCTTATCCCAAGTTTTGTATGTTCAAAATTATGGCTTATCTGTGTCTTCAGGCATTTTTTTGATAGTTTCACTGATATATTTGAATATATATCTTGTAATAGATGTTTGATGTTTTAGCAGACATCTAAAATTGTTTTATCACGACTGAATTTTCAGAATATTTATACAACAATCAAAAAACCCTATTGCTTCACATCGTGGTAATGATTCAGTTGGCAGGACATATATTTATTGTATGTTTCTAGAATATGTTAGTGTGTAACATAATTTAGCAAATCCACCAAACCGTACATATATTTTATCAAAACACTTAAAATGTTTTTTTTATGTTGTATTTTTCGGTGTGATAACTTTTGTCAACAGCTCTATTTTCGTCTCTTTCATTCTACCAAAATCACGCCTTGACATAGTTTCGATACCAATGACAACTTTTTAATGTAGGCTAATAATTTGCATGCAATAAGTGGGTTTAAGCAAATTCCACTCACACCCGCCAAAATTATTTTGAATTCAAGTAATATCTATCATCGCTCGTTTGTGTTAAATATATTTACCAAAATATTGAAAATTTTTGTAATTTTCTTTTATTTCTTATCGATTAAGAACTATATTAAATAACGTGGTTCTTTTGAATTAATAGCTAAAGCTCGTTAGGTGATCGTTTTTAATTATCTGCTATAATTAACATTTTACAATAAGCCTCTTCGTGTTGTGCAATAATATCAATTTATTTTTATTTAGCAAATAAATTCTTTAATTTACTTTATTCTTTAGAACTTCTCATTTTGTATTTTATTATTCCACATGTGTGTATAAAGAATTACAATAATCATTATTTCGTATATCATTTTAACATGCAAAAACAGCATTATTTAGCCACACGTAATACATGGTTTGCGGGCGATTATTATTTGTAATCGCCGAGATACGAGGAAAAACAATGTAAATGGTTTTGAAATATTCAGGCATTATTGGATCAAAATTATATGGCGTTAGTAAAGCTCTATAAGTTTAAATATAAACAATTGGCTAGTTGAAATCATCGGAAGGTCAATAATAATTGTACTCTGAAAATAAGTATGCTTAGGCTTATTATGCTATGTATACTTATTTCTGTTTTATATGTAAGGATACTTATATATGTATCTATTTTCATATTAAAAGTTTTAATTTAAAAAATACTTACAATGTAGACAAATACTGAAAAATCATCACATACTGAAAAGTTCAAAATGCGTAATGCAAATTATGTCCGTTGAATACTTTTATTGCTGTCTAACAAAGTAAAATGTTAATTACAATTTGCAATACTTTTTGTATTTTTAACCTTACATTTAGAAATAGAAAGTTAATTAGAATGACTATAAAACTACCTTGGGAGGGTGACTAATAATAAATAATTATTTTCTACGTACAGATATAATAAAGGTAATTACAGTATAAATCATTTGCATCAATTAAGTTATATCTTTAATTGTAAAGCAGAAGTATTAATGTTATCCTATTGCTGTTGATGCCATCGTTAGTGTCGTAGAGTGATAGTTGATGGATATTCTACTCATTTTTTTGTACATTTAACGTCTATAAATTGAGTGATACACGCTAATTATAAATTATTTAAAGCAATGAAGAAATATTTATATGTAGCATGAAGTTGCCAAATACAATTTTCGTATCGAACATAGTATTGTAGGCGATTGTATAAAAATGTATGATGATATAACATATAAATATTTAACACAAATATTCATTTTAAATTGCAATTAGAAGAATTTGTTCTATGATTCTCTAAGTTCAAATCTTGTATATTTTTTCAAATATTTTTGATAATATAAGTTCTTGGATTATTATACTAGAAGCTGATCGATAATCCATCAATGATATACTAGGGATTAATTTATTGTTTGCCCACGCTTGCTAATGTAAGTGAAATCGCCTATTGACCTTCCATCATCTCTGCGTGTGTAACATATCATTGCATTATGTACGTATTACATTTTTTATGATCAAACCTATATACAGCCAGCACTTATAAGGAGATTTAACAAATATTTTTGGATACTGCTTTATTCTTACATGTTATGATACTTGATACTCTTTCACTTATTAATATAAACTTTTTTTATATATTTATATTAGAAGTATAACCCAACTACCAATATTTAGTTTTAAATCAGTTAAAATCAGTAAATTTTATATAGATTTGTTCAACATTTCCTTAAACTAGAAGATGGTGCAAAGTTTATAGTCGCTCAAGTTCTTGAGATACCAGTTTCAAGCAGACTGAAAAAAAGGTTTTCACAAGACAATATTCAAGACGATTAGCATTATTACATCTTTGGAGAAATGAGTGAAATTAGTGAATTACTTACTGGAGGGGCAACTATTGATATATTAAAATTTAGCACAACAATTTCATTGAATTGAACCATATAGCTTATAGGTTACAGATTAAAAATAATAAGAAAAAATCAGTAGGTAATCGAGGCACTTAAATATGTGTGGATAACTGCAACATAGTATATGAACCTAGAAATAATGCCAAGTATGGGGAAAATAAAGATTACTGATATTTGTGAGGCAAACTTACATAATCCTGCTTCTTGTTTGCGACTTTGCTGCCGGTAACCCACGCACGCTCCACCTGTGCGTGCTTGTGATATGTCACGAGCTTTGACTGTTTATTTTCAACAACGATCTGCGATTGAGTTGTATGAGATTATCCTGTGTGATTTGCCCACCTTTTGCAATGAAGCCCTTTCGTCGGCTACAAGTCATGTCTCGAACACGCGCTCAGGTTTAGACTAGATATTCATTGACGTTATTGATCTGCCTTCAAAGCCAAGATGGTAAAATCTTATTATAAATTATGGTTATGTTTTTATTTTTTAAAATAATATATATATATATATATATATATATATATATATTCAAATCATATAGGCATATCTGTAAAAACAAAATAATGAATTTAAGAAGTAGAAATACAGTTGAATTAGGTTTGATGTCGTCAGTGGCTTGTATGGATTTTGCCAATAAATAGGTTGAAAAAACGATTTCATTTGAAACGAATTGATGCAATTAATTGTAAATAAATTATATGTACGATATATCTTTTAAGGTTCTACTTTTTAAAACCAGTTCAGAAAAAATGATTAGGCTATTACATATATAACTTATGTATAATTATGATTTTTAAATCGTATTTTTCTCGATCTATATCTTTTTGCATTCAAGCCTTAATAAAACAGAATAAAGTTTTGTTCAATTTTCTTCATAATTAACTTATGTTAATTAAAATTATCTCCTCAGTCACCCCAATTCATTGGCAAACTCCTTAATAACAGAGAACTATCGACGTCATCAATTTTCCTGATAAAGGCTAAAATAACTAGGTTATTATTTATAAGTAAATAATTAAGATTACATCATTGTCATTAAAATATGGTTAATATTCAAACGAATGGAGAAACAACTATTGAGTTGTTTTTCCAACACGTCAATTTAGTATACAATGTCTCTTTACGGCTGACAATGGTAAATTTCCGAAATTTACTAAATGTCTTTAACTAGACAGTTGTAAATAAAATAGAGAATAAAAAAAAAATTATCACTTATGCCAGACAGTTAAAAGCTCTTTTTCATATTTATTGATAATATTCGTAAAAATAAAAATAAAAATTCTAAATTATGAATGTGGAGGCTATATTGGAATATACATATATAGCCCTTGGAATTTTTCACTTGCAAATTTTCTCATTTTCTCTCTCACTTGTAATTTTATTAAAAGCAATTGTAAACATTCAATTTCAATCCATATTTTTCAAACAATCCGGGACAAAAGGGTTAATCCTCGGCAAATATTGTTTTTCGAAAAATCCGGGGACACAAGGTGGAAATTTGGGAGATATGGTCACCTTAGTCAAAACTATTTTGCAAAATTCCTAATTTTTTAAATATCTGTATATTATTAAACTAAAAGATTATTGATGTTATTAAACTATACTTATTGTTAGTATTAGTAATATGTAGTTATAGATCTAATATACATTTTGCGTTTGAAGTTGTGCTTGATATGCGATACTAGCTTTTAACAATCTTTCCACCGTTTGTCTGTGATCTCGGCTCTACGCACACAAGTCATACCAATTATCTTGTTTAATCCGGTGTAAATTCTGTTTGATTATAATTATCACAGTAATTGCAAATATGTTCAAAGAGGTAGGCACCCTTTAAATTTGTAATTTTGTGTCAATTTTGCCGAGCGTTTTAATTAGATTTTTAATTACTGTCGTCTTCATTATATAAAAATTTCGTTTGCTCAAGACTTTTACCTCATTATTAAAAACAATGATATTGTTTATCGCTAAAAAAATAAATTTGCGTTTTGACGAAGGGTTGTATTGAAAATGGAATTATTTACTTTCTCCTTGTTATTAAATATTATAATTAAAAATTTCTTTATTTGAAGAAAATCGTATTTCGTAGAATTTCTTTGAATAAGATGATAGCATAGGTCACATAAAATTACAAAATAACATACAGAATATTTACTTATGATGCAATAAGTGTTTGTATGCATGTTATTGGTGTGCTAACTTGTTAAAATTAACAATTGCATGTTTGAACGATAAACGGTACTATTCGGCTCTAAAGATTTCTTGTAGTCAATTATTACGGCATTATTTCTAATTATGCACAGCGTTCGCTTCGTGGGCTCCATGTAAAAAGATGATTATTTAATAAGACTCTACGTGATATACGCGCTTGAATTTCATACTAAATTATTATTATATGAAATGGGTAATTGCATGGCATCATGCTCTTTTAATAATATTCTATTTCAACAGCATGGTCCGTAACGCGTGTTAGCCACAATACGAATTCAAAATTAATGTAATAAAAGTTTATGTTAAAAATTTAAATGAAATAACTAATTCATTGTGCTTTTGATGCATTCTATTTTCTTTTGATGCATAACATTGAGTTACACTTTTCCCAGACGTTTTAATATATAATTCGCTCGAAATAAATCTTATTTTTAAGTATCTACATATGACTTCTTGAATTCACTCTTTCATACCTTGAAAAATCACTTGAAATTACTTTATCTTATGGTTTTAGGTTTTAGTCGTGTTTCTATTGTAATAGAGACTTTTCCTACGCATTCCATAATTTCTGCCTCAAATAAAATCTTTGAAAGTTATTACAACTTTAGTTTTTAATGTTCCATAATTAATTCCAGTTTTAGTATTACTAGAGTTATGTTTGTTATAATTTTTATTATTATTGGTGTGTTTTTGCTTGTATTTCCCAATTATTTATATCCACTGATGATAGCTTAAACATATATGTCGAAACACGTGGAATAGTAAAGATTCTTTAAACAATATTTCTAATATATTCCGTTACAGAATAATTATTTTATCAATAATTGGTACGCAATTTATGAACAAGTCAATAATTGATAATGTGAATATTTTTCACATAAAATTAAATGAACAAAGATTTTCATTGAAATTGTATTCTGCTGATAGTTTCGCACAGACAACTATGCTATTGTGGTTATCTGTAGAAGACGTAGCATGGCACCAATGATGCATTAATTTTATTACAAGTTAATAAATAAATTAAAACTGAAGACTTGTTCTGTATTAAGTCTGGATAAAATTTGCGTGATCTTCTTGCAGTGATTTCCATGGCCAAGTCTCATTTTCAATATTTGTATTATAACCATATTATGTAAAAATGTAACAAAATTGGCTTTGGAATGTTAAGAGTTTTCCAATTTATTTAAAAAAATGTAATATTGTCAATCAAAATGTTATACATAGCAGAATGTTCATAACTTTCACTTAATGATAGATATTTTATATAAATATACATATAATAATTATGGTTAAACTATGTCGAACCCAATTATAACACTTATTAAATATATATCATTATATGAAGTTTTCTTCTTCCTTAACAAATATTTTTCCACTCCAGATCTCCCTTCTAGAATAAAACTATTTATATCACCTCTTATAACATTAATGATGTTACATTTTGATATTGATACGTAACACAAGAAAATAATAGAATCAGTTCCCCGTAAATAAAGCAGATCTCAAATGACATTTTCTACGGTACACCGAGTAATAATGCAATCAAGGAGATGACAGTTTTCCTATTCCCTTGGTATAAAAGCATAGGATACATCCTTGGCATTAATTGGGTCTGTGTATATAAATTCTTACAAGTTGTTATTAAGTTTTGTTCGAGATTTTTGCTTCACTTTCTTCGTGGTAATGATGATGTTATTCAGTTCTAGGATTTAAGATTTTTTTAATTGAAGTTTTATAAATATAAATTTTCTACTAATATATAGGTCGTGCTTAATCATTTAGTATCTGGTATATTTGAAATTTATGATAATGGAAAAATGCTCATCAATGAGGTAGAGAACAAGAACAAACATTCACAATCAGCTTACTATGTGATCAATTATTAGATGATTGTTTTCTCTCTTAGTTACACATTTGTTTTATTTGGAATCTGAACATATGATTATCCAAATCTTATGTTTGCTGTAGTAATTCATTTACGAATTGCTTGCGCTGAACCAGAATTCAAACTATTTGCATTCCTGTTGGTTTAACGTGGAATTCTTCAATATCTCGAGAGCGCGTATCATTCGAATCACTGAAATAAGACAACGGCTGACAGCAGATTTATTCAAGTCCATTTATGCTACTTATTGTGCTTTTTTCATTATTACCACAAATCAGAGAAATTGAATTCATGAAAGGAAATAAATCTCATAAATAGTATAGACTGGGTATACCATTCAAACTCTATTATAAATTTTAAGCGATTGTTTTTTTTTTTTATTGAACAGCAATCACAACTTAAGCGCTTTATAAGCTGTTTGGTTAATTTGGCTTAATATTCAGTCGGTTTTACAGATTGGCATCCCAAACAGTTGTCTTATTCCTGTGTGATAAATTTTATTATTACAATTTCTGTCATAGGACGATTATTTTATTGATGCAGCAATGCCGGATGAGGTGTATTTTCACTTGGTAACATATTGATATCTTTATTTCCAAGTGCAAACCGACGTCACTACTGTTTGACATTAGGCTCCTCGAAGCAGGATCGAACCCGGGACCTCTGATTCAGTTCCACTCGCTCTAGCCACTTACTAAGAGTCGGTCAATAAACATTAGTTAATTTTTTTTGGTCTAAATTGTAGTTTATATATGAATATCTGCTGTGGTATTGAAAATTCAGCGAGAAAACTTTCGTTGGTTTCTCTAGCTTCTTATTTTAAGGTTTCATTTTATCACCAGCAGTGATTTTTTTTTTTTTTGAATTAGAACCTAATAGTCCTATAAGCTGTTGTGCTGATTTTGACTTAATATTAGTCTGTTTGATAGATGGCAACTCAATTAGTTGTCACATCTCTGTATGATACACTATTATTAAAATTGTGTAATAGGGAGAGTATTTTTAATGGTGCACCAATGCCTGAGGGCTATTTTCACTTGAAAACATATTGCTATTTATATTTCCAAGTGAAAATCGTTGTCATTAACCAGCAGTAAATGAAATTAAATTTATTGATTTTAAAATAAATATTTGCCAATATATGTCAAATTCGTCTGAGAGATATGCGCTCAGCTGTGATCAGTGGATGTAGGCATCTTTTTACTACTTCGACTAGTTATGGTTTCTTCTGCAATACTTTTCATATTGTCTGCTTGATCGTCTAAATGTGCGACGTTTGTTCAATTAAATTGTAATGTCGATTATGAACAGAGATCATTAATTAAACTTTTCGCAGATTTCCAATTCAAAAATAATTTACCGACTCTCATCTTAATCTGCATGTGTTGTGCTGTGCGCACCGTGATTTTGGCGGCCACCAACCATCATTCGGCCAATCAATGCCGCGGACAACTTTCACTTCTGCGTGTTACGCGACGGCCATGTTCAACTGATTTTAATGTTAACAACGAACAACCAACGAACTCGCTTTTGTATTTGTATATATTTGTTACGTGATCTTACGTGGATAATAAATTAACTACGAGCGAATATGTACGTGTTCCCAAAGTACTTTTCTATGTATTGTGCTCGAGTTCGCTCTAACTCTAAATGCTCGTTGATAAGTCATAAGACCAGAAACTGTCAGGTGGTAATCGTTTGCAGAAAACAAAATGTGTATTATGATCCTTCAACTTCAGTCCAAATACAGAAATATTTAAATTTCGATTTAGTAATAATTAAATTTTTTTATGGATACATGATTTAATTAGTATTACAATATTGTCTTTCATTTAGGATGAAAATATATAACTTTAGGAGGAGGAGGTACAATTTTAAGGATTTTCAACCACGCTCTTACGTTAGTTTAAAGATCACATCGTGTATTGTAATATTCTTAAGACGAAGTGTTTTTCGTTCATGGTATTGTGAATGCCTTATGATTTTGCATGACATTGCATGCGGTGAATTTTAATTCATATCGTCATTTCTGTCTTTGTTCAGACCTTGTTTGGTTCCATCGTAGGTTGCTCAGTTGACAAATTATGAATTGAATATTGAATAAATATTGTTTGTAATGCAAGAAATTTTAAAAAATTGACCGTCATGATTTACTCTTTTTCATTGAAACTAATATTTTTGTTACTATATTTGTACTTTTTTCGAATAGAATTTGCTTCCATAATAATATGATAATTAAAAGATGAAGCAAGATAATATATATATGACCGACATGATGATTGATAAGTCAGGTCTAATTATCTAGTTTATTACTTTATATACTATGCAAAAATCTAATTGATTTTCTTTTGTTTCAGGTAAGTTCTATTTCTTGAAAATCATGCTCAGTAACTTCTGCGGTTGCGGTTAAGGTTTGAAATATTTTTTACATGGTAATCATACGCCATAAAAACGGTAACTAATAGTTTATTCCAGTCCAAAAGATAAGATTGATTGTTATAGTAATTGATATTATATATTCAAGCATGTCGGAAATTCAAATTATTTCAAATGCATCAAATCGCGGAGTCAAGCAAAACTGTAAAAGTTCAGTTTGGTAATTTTGTGAGCTCTTATTGGTCAGTCGTTGCTTTTCATACCGAGTAAGATAATATTACAAAATTATATTATTGCTTTATTATAATAATCAAAATTCTCAATTTTCTTGGATATGAAACTGGTTTCAACTTTCTTTGTATCATTAAAATTAATAATTTTTAATGATTAGTTTGTGTAAGTGGGTTTCATCTCTATCATATTTTTGCTCATGACTATGTTCTGTTCTTCAATTCAGATATAAACTTGAGTTGGGCAATGATCGGTTACCATTCCATACACTTCGTTACACGCTATGATTTATTATAACCCTGAATCGCGTTTATAACATTTTTGCATGCTACTTTATGGATAAGATCGAATTTACAATTACCAGCAAATGTAAACTAAAATTTAAGAATTAACCATTGAGCGTTTTCATGCGTTTGTCTCTGTTTCCTTGTTCACATACAAATACTATTGATTAGAAACTGACTAGTTTCGTGGTTAATCTAACATTTATAAATATTCGAAGTGGCTCCAATTTCTATTTTCGTTGGCAATCTTTTAGCCTCTATTTAATGGAAAATATACGAGTGCGAACAGTATGATAATCGCGTTTAAAGTTGTTTCAGAGTATAATGTCGCGCAAGGTCAGTTACGGTGCAATGCACAGATATAATTAGTGCAACACTGTGTGAATCGCGCACACGATTCTTTTCCTGTAGATTCTTAGCGTTGTTACTATTAAACGTATATATTTCAATGAAGTTGATAAAATAACCCAAAAATTATTTTTTTGTTATTCTTTAAATATTTATTTATTTCAACTTATTTTAATACCTTAATATCCTGCTCTCTTTAATAATATTTGTGAAAAATTTGCTCGATAGCACATGGTAAATAACTTTTTTATACAAATGGATTTATGGAATTTATTTTAATATAATACTACGTGATCATAATTAGGTCATATTTTATAAATTGTAATAATATTTTGTGTTTATACTTTGTAATTGTATATCCAAATTATTTGTAGCGCACGTTTTCTATGATATACTTGACACAAATATATGTTTCGTAACATATATAAAACTCTGTGTTCGTCATTTAGCTGTAATTAAATTTCATGTAAGTTTCAGTAATAAGATACGATTATGCCGGATTTTTAATTTTAAGTCATTTGTTCATAATTGCTATATGACGATAAATGGAAATATCAGATTTAAATATGGTGCACAGATAATAATGTGAGATATGCATTATGGATTCAAAATATGATTAATACTAATATTGGCGAATGGTGCGAGTGCTGTAATCTAACTTATTCGAGTATTTTTTTATAATTCCATTGTTATTATTTTGGTGTTATTTGTGCGAATTAGACCGGAAACAAATATTGTAGCAAAGTTTATTGTTACAACACGTTTCGTGTCCTGTATGTTATATCTAAGAAGCGATAACACTGGTATACCGATCGATGTTTTTCCATGGTTTTGAACCTGTATATAGGATGCATAGATTTTGAGATTCTATGAGTTAGTTATTCAGCTCACTGCATGATAAAGATGTATTATTTTTATTCCTTCCATTATGTGTTTTGTTATCTCTTAAACAGAATATAAATTTTTTGGTTATCCTTTCCTGAAATATTGATAAAAATGTTCAAATAAGATTATACTTACCTGTCAATGCGTGCTAATGTCTTCTTCTTTGCGGCTGATTCCGAAAATTTCCACTGGTTTCTCAGCAGGCGCATTCAATGATAGCTGTCAGTAGAGCTTCACAAGGAGTAGATAGCGTTGAAGCACACCCTGAGGTCCTTGTCAATCTGATTCAAATACATTACGTCTTTCGAAACGTTCTGTCCGAAATCGTGACATCATCATTGCACGTTCGGCTCTATATTTTTATTGCTTCATGAATATATTATATTACCGTGGAAAATGAACTATAACAAAGTTGATTCAAATTAGTCTTAAGTGTGAAATGCCAGTTTAACGTGGCGACTGGCAAAGTTCATTTACAAAACTGTAGATTATACAAATTTTAAGAAGGAAGAAATTCTACAGTTTCTGATAGATAGTACGGAAAATAGATTGTCGAGCAAGATCCTTTTCTGGCAACATTAGAGATCCCAGAAATACTTAATTCAACTCAAACAAACTATTTTTTATCATTTGCGGAGGACAGGATTGGTGTGGAAGTATTCAAGATGCAAAAAGTCAGAAAAATTTGGATGCTCGAGTTGTCATAAGCACATCTTTGCTCGCTGGTAACAAAATCGAGCCCTTTTTGAACCGGATGACAGGTGGATTACATATAACCTCTGATTATTACTTGCTTTTGTCTTACAAAATTTTTTGACGAGCAAAAAATTCAAAAATGTAGAAGATTTCAATCAAGCTTTGGTCCAATTTTTTGCATCAGAAGATCAAACATTTGTCAGAAATGGTGTATACCAATTGCCCTCAGTTCATTAATAATAATAGCGATGATATTATTTAATAATGTTAGTTGGTGGAAAAAATTATATTTTGTTTTATTCCACAAAAGAACTTTCTGGCAGACCAATATTAAGGAGGTTGTTCGTTTTTTTGTTACAAAAATGCAAGGTATTTGTTTTTGTTTTTCCCGAAAAATATTTATCATAGAGACATGTGGTTTTTCATAAACAAAAATTACAAAATCATAGAATATTAAGTGATTTTTTATTATTTTTTTTCGCCGTCATTTTTTAACCAGGGAGCGCCAAAGTGGGCATTGCAAAATCGATCTCTTTTGCGGTGCCACAAATAAATCCGTTGCGCATCGCCTGAAACAAAAAAAAAGAAACTAAGTTGAAGAAGAAGTTTGAATGCAGCCCCCCTACCAAAAAGGAAGAAAAAAAGCAAGAAGGAAAATAATTGCTATTTAAAAAAAAGTGTTAAAAATGACCTTTTTTTGGGACGAGAAGCTTCGCAAAATTTGTTTGCGTAATGTTATGAAGTTGTTTGAGGTAGGGGGACTAGGTATTGCAGTGGTGAACAAATTAAAAAAAATGCAAGTCCATCCGACTTGTAGTTTTTTTTTTAAATTTGTGGCACCGCATTGAAAAAAGTCATTTTGAGAAAAACGTATTTAAAGTTTTTAATATAATGTACTAAATACACCATTTAATTTAATGTACTAAATACACCATGGTGTTCAAAGATGCTGACACATTAAAAAGGTCATGTGCATGGGGTATTATAATGAAAAAGAGAGCAATTGGCATGCAATAGCTCGCGGAGCGATGAAAAAGACGTTTTCAGAGGATCATACATATAGAGATATATATATATCTATAACTTAGCCAAAAAAAATAGATATTGAGATGATTTTTTTTTTAAATAATTCTAGGGTTTTTAGCTTTCATAATATCAAAAAATCTCAAAATCGAAAAAAAAATAAATAAAAACCGAACAACCCCATAGAGGTTAAAAATATTTTAATTTCGATTAACTGATGAAAGGTACTTCGTATTTAGTTACTCGATGATTAAAGTTTAAAATGCTTTAGTTTGAATGAAGTATACCAGCGCTTTGCCTATACAACGGGTGGTGTTATAAGCAGATCGATATAAGCTGCCCCAGCACGCTCAACAGCGGCGGCGGGTGGCGGCGCCTTTGTGCGTCGCCGTTGATACGCACGCGGAGGTTTTGTGTTCGCCTCCTATGGCGGTGAAAACAGCTCACACCTCCATTCGAAACATCATACAGAGCAAATTCTGTAGCGTAACAGCTGGCAAATATTTCACTTAAACTGTTTTATGCAAATACACTAGAATGATTAACTCGTGCTAGTGATAATTCCAATTCGAAATCGTCGTTGGCAGTTGTTGAAAATATTATTGTCTATATAGTGCGTCTATAAAAGCACTTCTCTGCGCATTTTGCAAGCAACAACCATCTGAGATTATATTATATTAAATATGTGATCGCAATATATTACATACTAGCCGACCCGACAGACTTTGTCCTGTCAAAAAAATTTGAAATGTGGCGGTGTTTTGTTCCTACCTTTTTTCTATTCTTTGCAAAAAATTATCCCGAACAGAAACGTCACCCTGGTAATAATTCGGTGTGAATTAAGAATAATTAAATAAAACACTATAAGCATTTAAAAGTAAGTAATTTTAATCATGCAAATCATAATTCAAAATTCAATTCATTGTATTCAATTTTCATTGTAGTGCTTTGTGATAAACGATGTTTTTTGTTTGATTACCTGGCGCATAGACAAACAAATCTGATGGTTTTCCAATACGGGAAGAGACAACATACATTTTTCCATGTGAGAAACATGGATTTTCCAAATTAATACCACAAACACTTAATAATACCATAAACGCACTGGAACTGTATTCGTTTAATCTCAAATGGCACATCAGTCGGAAACATTGGGATGCACGGTGCGAGAACATCTTCTGCTTTATACTATCCTTTCAATATAGTAGCTTCCATCACGTTATTTGGTAGTTCTTTTATCGCTAACCTTCGAATTTGCAACCGTTGCAAAGGCGCGGTTGGTCGATATTTTGCAACATTATAATTGCCGATCCAACCTTTAATTGAAGATTGTGAGGTGACAATCCTAGCAAATCCAGCGAGTTTAAAAACTCCGGTGGATCGTCTTGGTTATTTGCCGAATCAACTGATACGCCTCTAATTTGTTCTTGAATTTGAAATTTAATTCATTTACATCAATGTTTTTGGCTGCCAATATAGCTCGTTAATTAATAGAAAGATATTTACATGTTTATATAAATATATTAAAGATTAGATTATCAAAAACTACACAAAATGTTATGACATAGATCATTATTTTTTCTACAAATTTCGTTGCCTACTCGATTAAAAAAGAAAAGGGCTGTTTTTAGGGTTTTCCCGGCAATTATTCGATTTTTTCTCGCCGTAAGAACCATCCTTGGACATGAACGAACATTTTAAAAGAAGAATTGGTCAAATTGGTCCAGGCGTTATTGAGCTATGCACTTACCAACATATTTTGCGATCCATTTTTATATATAAGATAAATAATTCATTCCTTGAATTCACAAGCACATTGATTGTATATTATGAAACAATTTAAAATTTTATCAAGCTTGTGCTATTAATAAAAATAACTTCGTGTGTATACTTAAAAATCTCAGCTCTCTTCCTAAAAGCCCAAAACGCAAATTCAACGCCACCCCTCCCACTGTGAAAATTTTGTTTGTATTTTTGAACGGTATCGTTTTCGCGCGATACGATGGTTACCGGGAAGCGCATACATTTTCATGTTTACTTGTTTGTGTGTCGTCCAATCGTGCTTATAATTACGTTCGCAAGCGCTTTATTGATTTTTAAGTGGGCAACACTTATTACAAATATCTACACCTGTATCGCGTTTCAAATTTCAGATTTTGTTACCTTAATTGGCAATTTAATTAGTTCCATCAGTTGTAACAACCAATAAAAAGTAATTGTACATTTTATACATTCATCAATTCCTCTGTATTATATTATACTTGAATTAAATAGATAATGCACTGCAGTCGGAAAATACATAAAATAAGTGTACATAAATGATAATTTAAATAAGGAAAATGATCAATTCTCATAGAAAATAGAAATGTTATGGTGATGCTACCTTACGCGACTTTATTCGTAACATGTTTATTTTATCCGAGAACTGGCCCCAAAATGAGAAATAATTATGATATATATACTTTATATTTTGCATTCCAAATAATTTCGAAGGCTTCCGCTTTGAAAGTTTTCGAGAATTATTAGAAATTAATTTAGAAAATTTAATATTATAATATAATATTGATTTTCAATATTGTATGGAAAATCCGTAATAACTGAGGTAATTTATCTTATTCATTGAGCGAAAATTGATTGTTGGGGAATCTTTCTCATTTCATGGATTGAAGGGTTGAAATGATTAATTGGCATGTTTCATCTTATACAACGGTCGGTTGTCGTGAAAGTTTTTCGAATGTTATAGAACTTCACAAGTATCTCCAATTAAGCTTCCATCAAATACATTCGTATTATATTAGTAATCTTACTTGGCAATTACTTTCTACTTTATCTTTTGAAACAGATACTGTAATAAACTAAATATTAGATTTTATCTCGATTTGATTTAGTTTTTCCGACGAAAGGTTCGTTAAAAATTGACATAATCACATTGATATATTAAAGTAAAATGCAGAGCGTAAAGTCGTGAAAATATTTCCCATGCAAGATATTACTGAACGGAATTTATTTATGAAAAACAAATTTACAAGAGCTTATTTTTGTTAGCTTTGTAGCACCTATATTGAATAATTGCTCTTTGAGATTTGATCCGTCGATAAGATCCTCTCTGGCATATTAATATTTCTCTCCAGTGGCAATAATACCGTTCCGATGTTTGTAATTCTATTGTCGGGGTTCGCTGAAGAGCGGCGCGCAGCAGGTATACGTGCCAATTATCATCCCACATAATTTCTGCTTCAACGATCTTTGCTTGCTTATTTATTATTGACACATAAATACAAACGATACAAAACAAACAACTGCATATAGAGTAATCGATTTTAGCATAAACTTATAGTATTATTAAACTATTTAATCAGTCTTATTTGATTATTATTAATAAAAATTAATATAATTCTTGCATTTAATAATTCCGACTTTGATTCCATTTTATAAAGTTATGCAACTGAAAAACTAAATTATTATACATTAGTAATAAATTTGAATTATTATGATACAGAATTATTTTTATCAAATTCCAACTGCAATCCACCAGGAAGGCGCAAGATTGTTACAAGGCGCACAGTTGCTTTCAAAATACTATCAACTAAAAAAAAATTACGTTGAAATGATATAAAAAATTCATGAATAAATAATTATTTTTATGTATGTTCTCACAATATATTTTATATTATTTATAGCCTGATAACTGAATTATATCAGTGGAGTATTAATAAACTTAGATTGTTAAAAAAAATTAAGGAGAGCGCGGTAAACCACTTTCACAGCAAATTATATATAATTTTCAATATTGTATGAATGTACTTAAACATTGTTTATGTAAGGTTTGAAATTGAATAGGTATTGGATGTACCTATATTTAGTATTATTTTTGAGCACTTTACCAACAAAGACTTTAATGCCAACTACAAGTTTTTTCAAAATTATTTGAAGTCAGGCAGACGATGAATTTTTGTGGGATAAATTTGGAAAAACCATGTTTTACTCATGGGCAATTATTGTTGCGCGTCCGAAGGTTGGAAAACCAAAAAAAATATTTATGGGTCTACAGATATGGCTGAAAAATTTCCATAACCCTTAGTATTAAATTAAATGAAACTATTGATAATAATGTTTTAAAAATGATATGAGTATATAATTTTTAATATTCTATTTTAATGAACATATTTCGATATTTGTTTATTTGATGTTTTATGATTTTATGTGGCAGATTTAGTTTACACAGAATAATTAAAAAGTTAAGTGTGGGAATTGATTCATAATTTTATTTAACGCGGTTTTACATTTAACATCGTTCATATTGATGTACATACATTTTGGTATGGACTATAATATAAAAAATAATAATTTCAATTCTTGTAAAAATACAGCTCGAATCAGCAATATAACTGTTGGGTAGGATTAAAAACTTATTATTACAAAATATATTCAATCTATTTTAGTCTGAAAGTTCAAAAGTTTGAAATTTAAAGATTCTGATCGATTTTGCTTCATCCACTGAATCTATTGAGTATTAAAAGTATATGATTATTTAACTCGTACATTGCATAATTATTTGAGAGCTTAAATGCTGAGCAAGCGTTAATTTTGTTTTACATATGCATAGCGGGCAAGTACTAACATATAATGCATTTAGTATTTCAGTGGCAGGTTTGTGCAATGGTTTAATATAGCGAGTATGTTGCGTTAGCATTTTGTGCTTCTGTGTTAGTGTTTTTTTTTCTAAATAACCTACTTTTGAAAATATCTATTGAAACTTTTTTAGGCATTTTAATTTCCTCATGTGCGTCAAAGGTAATATTTTTGTGTTTTCTAACTGAAATTTTGTGTGTATTTATGTGAGTGTCTTGATTTATTGCAATGCCAGGTGAAAACGCAAGGTACGTGTTGCTTGGCCTACTAAACCCTGTCTTTTATTATTTTTATAGTTTTACATCCTTATATACATAGTAAAATATAAATACAATACAGTTAAAATACGTATATAAAGTTTAATTATTGGTAATTAGTGAGTGAATCTATAAAGTGATGAATGCTAATTAACAATAAATTATGTCTTAATAATGAGGTATACTGCTTAACGATTATGAAGCAGTTTGTGTGCTAATAATCTTACCAAAATTGCATTGCTAATGTTTAATGCTATAATAGGACTTTTTTCTGGGTTTATTAGTTCGTTATGATCTCTATTTTTCTCTTTATCTCACTATCAAATGTTTGCAAATATTAAATATACGACAAAATTATATACATACATAAATCTGCTTGAAATCGATTATACATTAGAATATCATTACTTGATAACTGACCTGACCCATTCGTTGTGATATTATTCCTTGCCCTTCGCGACATGATATTCGAATATTTCCAAATACATCATTTGTTTGTCGACTGTCTACCCATTGTGTTATAATAGAATATAATAATGTGAATGATTTTTTTTGGTTTGCTTTGCAATTATATTTAAAAAAAGACACATGATTCAGTATAATTAATTAATTAATAAATAGTATAATAAACTAATTCATACAATAACTACTATAATGTAGTAGTAGGAGTGATTAAATGAAATTGGTAGTAGTAGGAGATTAAATGAAAATAATGATATTATATACAGTGAATTTTTTTAATAATAATGATTATTCTACTTATAAAAAATTCATATAAATATATTTTTAATATAAAGTGCTCAAATAATTTTTACTGAATCGTGTAGGCGTTATGTATAAAGCTTGCAAATATCACATTTAACTTGCGAATGTGACGAAGCACTTCAAGTGATTTATACGAGACGTGGGTACTCTTTCTAATTGTATGAAACGCTAAATATTTTATTTGGCTGCTTTCGTTAGCATTCTCATTTTGACTGACTGACTGAATATAGGTGTTTGATATTTGTATTTTTCCATGGCATTGTAATACTGTCAGCATAAATGACGGTGGAATAATATAGAATATAATAAAATATAAAATTAAAATTTTAAACTATCACATTATGTTGATGAAGCCTTATATACGTTGCTATAAGGATCGCATTTTGATATCTAGAGGCACTCACAATTTTTTTTATAAAAATATCTGAAGCTACACCATTTGCCATCGAGATTCAGATTCATTCAATTTCCTTCCGGATATCCGATGTCAAGATAAATTTATTTTACCGGATATCGGATATTGATGTTGTACTTTGATATTTGATGAAATCCAGATTGGTTTATTATCAAAATATTTCTTGTAATCTGTTAATTTAAGTTTGAAATGATATAGATATTATTAATAGTCTCAATTATGATTTATATATATTCGATAAATATTTCAATAATCGTGTGTATCGATTATTATAACAGCATCGAACTAGAGTTGAGTATTTAACGAATGCATTTGCACATAATAAGAGATATCAGTTCGAAAAGGTCAGTAACAAGCGTATACTATATGGAAGAAAATCAATTCCATAACATTCGATAAAAACGGTTTTGCGCGCAAATAAAAAGATTAAAACGTAATTCAAAGCATTACGTGTGCATTATGTTTTTGTGTGATGTACCCATACTTCTCTCTCAGGCATATTAACTGAAACAAAACAATACCGAGATACGTTCGCAGTACGTATGTAGAGAAGCCTACAGCTGGTGGTACCGAATGGGCAGTATGAAAAGTGTGAAGCGATATCAGAACAGCTATTTGCACGCTAGGACGAAAAAATATAGCATATGATATTTATAAATATCATCTAAAACTTGTACGTTGACTAATTTGTCTCGTGTCTAACAAAATAAATAATTGCTATAGGGATCGTTCTAGTATTACGTAAGCAGATTTATTACAATTATTTACCCCCCCCCATCCCCCTTGTCAGCAAAAGTAAGCAAAGCTCTTACCCCCTACCCCCAAGCTTACGTAAACATTTTGCAATTAATGTAAAAAAATAAAAATACTACCTATGACGTAATCATCATCCAGACTCCCCTGCCACCATGTCAACCCAACAAACCCCCCGCCCCCCCTATAGTGCTTACGTAATACTTGTACGGTCCTATAACATAATTTGTTTAAATCAATTCCATAAT
This sequence comes from Ctenocephalides felis, assembly GCF_003426905.1. Lineage (NCBI taxonomy): Eukaryota > Metazoa > Arthropoda > Insecta > Siphonaptera > Pulicidae > Ctenocephalides > Ctenocephalides felis. The sequence continues at coordinate 79,345 of NW_020538636.1, forward strand.
ATATTAAGTGCAATGTGAGTTTTGTCCAATTAAAATGTATCATGCAAAAGGGTAGAGCAGTGCTTAAAAGCCCGCGGAAAAAAAGTCCACCATCATTATCTCAAAAACAAGTGATTTTATTGATACTATTTTGAAGTAGAAGGAAAAGATGTATACCCAGCCATCATTTTAATTGCTGTCAGGAGATAAACTGAATTGTATCTATATTCATACCAAAAGTATTTTATTTAGTTCGAAGTTTTTTTTTTGGTTTTGAGCTTTTTGTATTTTGTTCGTGATACATGAGTATAATTTTTAAATATATGTTATTATTGTTGTTTAAGGATATGTATTGTTGTTTTGAAACTAGATCAGTTACTTCTATAAGAGCTCACATATAAATGAGGTGAAACGAACCAACTAAATCTTTACATTGGCAAAAGTATAAACAATAAGAAGTAGTAAATAAAGCTTACACCTCTGCTTATATTTCTTCCGAATATCAAGATCAAGGGTGTATACAATGAAATCTTTGCAAGAAATGTTCCTCTAAATTTGTATTTTCTCATTGCTTAAATAATGTAGTTGTTATTTCGTAAAACCCCTTTAAAATAAAAAAAAAGTTGGATCTGTGTGCTTCCGGGATATTCCTCCTTACCCTGCCCAATGGACAAAAACGGTCGGATGACAAATTTTAGAAAAATAGTAAAAAATCCTTTTCTATTATAAGGAGCTTGGAATTTTACTGAACATAGTTGGACACTTGTTTCTTCGATACGAGTTATGTACAGTCATGTAGTTGATTTAGTTTAGAAAAAATAATTACTGAAAGTGAAATTGGAACTTTGTTCTTCTTTCTATCCTATCATCTAGTTCACAGTCTACGCTAGAGCCTGAATATTGAGTTTTAAAATATTATTTTTGCGATATTTTTTCTTTTTGTCATCTATTCTATGAAAGTTTTGTTACTCTTTAGATTATTTAAAGAGAACGTAAAAGTTTTATATGTATCCTTCAAAAAAAAACGCAATTTTGAATTTTCTCTTTAGTCGGCCAAAACTCTTATAACGGGCAGCAAGTAGTTTTGCTTGAAAATATTGTCTATTAAATTGGCAAACTTGCAAATTAACTTTTACCTATATTTCAATAATATGATTACCGTGTATATGAGCCTTTAGATTTCTGTCTCGTGTTTTCGTTTTCGTTCGTTGGCTCGTAGGTCCGCCTTGGCGGATCGATAAAAGTCCGTGGCGTCGAGACGTGTACACTCCATGCTGGCAGCAAATACATCCAAAAACACGGACGACACGATGCCTTTTCATAAACGAAGCAATCATTCGTCCCATTGCTTTCTTATTTATTCCATCGCATCCATAACCATTGAGAAGACGTTTACCATATTACGTTAGCGCTGTTTTTACTTTTGCTTTGATTTTATTGAGGTAAACAACGACCCGCTAACGTGTAGTAGGAAAATAGATAACAAAATCCACGTGCTTTTTTAGAAAGAATTACCTAACTAGTGGTGCATTGCATGGTGCCTTACTAGAATTACCTAACTAGTGGTGGCAAGTTGCTGGAACTTACCGTTCTGTAATTTAAAAATTTTAAAAGCTTTAAATATTTTTGAAAGTTAAAAAAAAAATTTTAGCATTGCGTAACTGTTTTAGAGGGAAAACATTATAAATCTTGGTATGAAACACATAGAAGTGTAAACAAAATTTGTACTTATATTTAATCTCTATAAAATATTTGATAATTTGATGTGCATATGTCTAATGTTCATTTTTGCCCGCCAAATGGGATTATTTTTACTTTTTTTAATAATTTTCTGAAAACACCGGACCTACCTTCCCAAAAATTTAATCAGTTCTTTATTTTGCCAATACAAGTCAAATGTTTTTTGAATTATTGAAATCAGACTTTCTGTTCTCTCAAAAACTGGATTACCATTTTTAGTATTTTTGCCCTGCATCTTTGAAACGGCTGGACCTGTCTTGGCCAAAAACAACAAATTTTCATTCTCGTTTTTTGCTATTACTATAACTAACCTTACGTAAGGTTGCAAATTATTGACGGTAAAAGAAGCTTTAGCCGATGTATGAAAAATGAAAAACGGATTAGAATAGGCAACATACAAAATATTGAAATTAATAGATGATTTCTACTGAATTCTTCGTTGCTTTGAAGAATTGTCATAGTCCTTATTTTGTCAAAGAATTGGTTGAATAATTCGCAATATGATCATTTTATTTATATGTTATTAGCGACATCCTAACATGAAGGGCTTCATTAGTGGGTTTAGTTGAAAAAGAACTCCATTCAAATACACTACCTATTTTCTTGAAATTTAACTTGTTTTTAATTAGTCTCAAGTTAACGCAAATTATAAAGGCATATTCAAAATTTAGGCTTGTTCGCTGGTGGAAAAGCAAAACCAAGATAATTCATCTTACATCATATGCTTACATTTTTTTGAAACAAAAAGCTGTTCGGAAGCTGTTTTAAGGGTGGTTCTTAATTTTGCCTTTCTCTAAGCTTAGGCTATTATTTTCCTCGTGGTGATTTTTGCATGCTCCAATAATTTTATTTGCTGACAAGTGATCTCGACACGAACGGGAGTTGAGGATGGAAAGAAACTTGATATAAAATTTGAATTGTCCCTTTGTCAAACTCAGTTCATTGTTTCCTTGCCTTTTGTTTGAAGTACATACGCCTCACTTCCCATAGATTTCTCAAGCTCTCTTAATAAGTTATTATGAAATATTTTTCCATGTTCTTGTGTTGCCAAGAACGTATCGCTAAAAGTTTACCTTATTCTGGTAATAAGACTAAGTACAATGTGTTTATCAGATAATGTTATTGTTATGAACATGTTTGCCGTTCGGAAATTTTATATCGTGGTAATGTTATCACCTTTCACATTGAACCCATTTTTGTTTTTGTGTTTTGAGGGATTTCTGAATATTTAATAAAAACTTCTTAATTTATTTACTACCTTAAGAATTTAGTAAATGTCTGCGTACTATTATTAGTATAAATTATTCTAATAAGTTTGCAACTTTTATAATTGACATTTTTTAATACTAATGCGATCCCTCTGGAATACTTAAAAAAATGTATCAATACATGCATCAATTTAACGTTATTGTATACCCATTAAAAGCGAGAAATCGAATATCTCAATTTTCAACTCAAATTATAAAATTATGTACATCATGAATTATAAATATACATAAATTTATAATTACAAATTATAAATATACATAAATTTATAATTACAAATTATAAAAATCCTAATAGTTTTGTTTCTTTTCAGGTAAGAGTTGCTAGCGTTTTTATTTCCGCTACATAGTGGTAAGCTTTTATTTTTGCCAGTTAAATTATCTATATAATATTATTTTGTTGAAATGGATGAATCCTAGATTTGGATTAGGATAATAAACTATATTAAACTAGAAAGCAAATATACGCACTGATGAGAGAAATAGACCCTTATGGCGCCATGTGAGAAAAGTGCGTTAATTTGGCATTCAATTTTGACATCATATGTCAACACATATATCATAATTAGTATCAGAGTAATAACTATAATTATATATTCACCTTATGACAGAAGAATATGTTAAGGCAGGCGTGAATAATGCTTGCTTTGTATAATATTTATACGACATCACAAAAATTTAATACGCTTTGGTGATCACGTATACTTATTGTATCAGATAGGTGTCAAATTTCGTAACATAATTGTGTCTATTTTGTGGTGACTTAATGTAGTTTTTATTTTTAATGTATAAGCACTGTCGAAAAGATTATGGAAAAAGTCAGGAATTAATTTTATTTGTATTAACACACATTGTAATTGCTATTTCTGGTACTGTTACTATATGTTATATACAGACAAATCAATATTTCGGTGCTATATTTTTTAGGATGAATTATTTGTAGCAATAATTTTGCAAAATGTATGTTTCTTTAGACATTTTCGGTATAATAAAACTGATAACACTAATGAATTTTTTTGTTTCAAATCATTTGGGTATGTATTTCGTAAGCTGATGACGAATTTATATGTATAAGTTTTTGATTCCTTTATGCCTAACTTTGTTAATTGATTTTTTCTATTTTTTTATTATTATCTGCTTACTTTTAAAAAACGGATATAAATAACGTAATTTTTTATCATAGAACAATGATTTTCATTGGTTTAAAACATAGAAAACTCAACATTTGATTGATGATTGCAAAATTTACTTTTCCTAATCACTCCAATGATTTTACTGTTCCACTGATATTTCAAAATATTACTTCTCGATATGGAATCAATCTGAAATGAATATTCATAATAACTATTTATGTGCAATTTGAACGTGTTATTTATGCGGGTAATAAAATAGTTACAACTTAGTAATTCTCAATAAATCTAGTCTTCGCACATATACGAGTTGGTATATGTCGGCAGACGGTAAACTAGCTTCATTTGCTGAGTCTTAAATCTTTGTTTCTATTTAATTTACTTGGCTTACCTATTCTTGTTTGATCAATCTATCTCTTTGTCAATGGGCTTGATTTATAGAAGTGATATCTTTTTTTCTACAACATATCACAGATAGAGCGGAAGTATTGCACTTGTAATTTCATAAACGACAAATTTGGTAAATTAGATTATAATTTAAAAAATATTATAATCATACTTCAAACATAAATAAAATATTTTCGTGTTTCTATAAGATAATCTTTTTCATGATGTTTAATAATGAAACTCAGGGTATCATATTATCTCAGTGTTTCTTTTCTGAATAAATTTCTTATCTCATCCCTCTATTTGATTTGTACATTTTGCATCGAATCCGTTGCACACCTGGAGATATCGATAAAGCTATATAATATATAAAGGAATATTAGTATAATCGAAATTTCCCAAGAGTATTTTCCTCGCAATGGACTGTAAATCATCGTCCTTTGGTCTTATATTATTTGCTTTATTTATCTCAAGCTTTCGAGAGTAAAAGCTGCACAGCGTGCGTTCTGTGTACTCTTGGTTTTATTCCTAGTACTCGTCTTTTATTGCTAGCGAGATGTCCTAACGGTAGTTGCTCGTTCCTTCTCTCTGCGCTTCATTTTATGTTCATAATATGTACTTCCACCTAGTATGAAAATAGATATAACGGTCAGGAGGAGGATTCGTTACTATTTGAAGAAGTTTTCCGGGGAATAGCATTTTTTCATTTTTCATGTTTTTAATAAATTTTATAATAAAAGTACTAATTCTTTATTTCCCAAATTTTTTTCAACATTTCAAGTTTTCTTGAACATTTTGGCATACTTGTGAAAAAATGGATACATGTGTGTATGTGAATGTTATAAGTGTTTTGTGTGGATACAAATTTTCGTCACCACTCAACCGATTTGAATGATTCAAAAAACATTCGATTCCTATTGATGGCGAGACGTGCTGTTTAGTTTTTGGTTAAAATAATTCTAACCGTTTCAGAGTTAGCAAAGAATGTATTTTACTTGCATTGACGGTGTGAACTTGTTGACAATGAAATTGATTACATTTTTGATTTTTTGCGATAGCAGAAGGCGATTTCGGAGAAAAAATCTAATAAAATGACATTTGTTGGTCTTAAATAATCTTCACAAATCATTTTTATAGATTCGTATTCGTATTTTAGAAATATTGAAAGGAAAGGTAGAAAAGCAGGCGGGTAGGCGGGTAGGCGGGTAAATAGGTACACAAGTAGACAAACAGGAAGATAGATATCTAGATTGGCAAAAAAGGTGTCGGGTTGACAGGTGGACATCTAGTTAAGTAAACGGTTGGACAAAGTAGACAACATATCGATTTCAAATATTTATTGATCAAATTGATTACTTACACATATCGTGAAGATTATGAAACTTATTTGCACAGTTTTTTGAGCTAACTCGAGCGTGCAAGTTAAGGGGTTAAGGCAAAATGCCACTTATACTAGGTCATGATAACTTTATCCTATTATTACAGTTTTTTTAAAATAAGAACGATAAAAAATATTCCTGTTTAAACATTTTAGATCACAGCTAATTAGATCATTATTATTAAGGCTACCAGAATAAAAGAAACTTTATTACACCTTCTATTTGATAAAAATAAGTAAATTTCAAAAAGCCTTGAATTTACACTTCATCATGTTTTCTCCATAATTTTACCTTTTGCTGATTTTGACCTGACATTTCATTATCATCCCAAGAGCTTACCAAAGCATTCCGTAATATTCCATCGTATGTTACAAATTTTAGACTAATTGTATCCCTTGATAATTACTTAATTTACCGGCATTGTGTTATTTATGTTGAGTTTCCGTAGGTGGTTTTCTTCACCATGGGTTCAATGGTCGTTTGGTAATAATAATTAATGAATTAATAAGGGATGGCAGAGATTTTGATTCAAATGTTTCAATACATACTGCTGTTATTTATATGTAATATACTACAATAGAGTACAGTATTAAACTATCTCGGATCATAATACTTTTGATCTTGATTTTACTGATTCTTTGATGATTTTTTGCATTTTATTTTGGGTAGTTTATTGATTACTTTTTTTGTACAATTCATTATAGTATGGCCATGCAATATAGTGCAAGAGTAACAATTGAAAATATTATTTAATATGCGTGATTTTTATTTGGGTTTAGATTTACAAGGATTTGCTAAAATATGAAAATACACTAATTTTGATGTTTGTATAATTTATAATTTAGTAACAACTATTTCTATATATGGACCAAAAATTACATAATTTCATTATTATACGATAATTTCACACTTACACAATTAGGATCGAAAGACGGAATTTGTCACAAGTGTTATTGAGAAGATTAAAGCGGAGACATTCCCAATTACTTCGCGAAACCGTATTTTCACGTTAAGTTTAGATGCTAATTTGAGAACGGAATTGTATCGTATTCAATAATTATTAATTACATCAACATCTCTTAATTATACACTTAATTAAGATGCAAATAATATTGCAATTATGACCTAAAATTTGATTGGTGATCAGTTATAGCGTATACTATTTTGTAGGCAATAGTACAGCCTTATTATTCCATACATTTCTATAATTTATGCCGCTAACTATTAAATGTGGATTTTAATTAAAGAAAAGTGCAAATCACATGTGTTCATATAACTAAATACCTGTAATTACAAATTCATGATTGTAATTCAACATGAACAAACAAACGTTTTAAAAATTATGTAAATGCTATAAATTAATGTAAGTAGGTATATATTATATGAAACCGTTTAAATACGTATAATCTTGCGGTATAAGCCAAATTATACTATGATAAAAATTAATATACAAATCTGTGCAAATAATTTTAATTACAAATTCAGAATCTTCCTCAAGTGAAAAGACGTTAACAATTTTATTTAGATGAATAACATTAGAAGATTGTGATAATGCCACGGGGTTATTCACTCCATTCGCTGTCCAATATAATTTGCGAATTAAGCCTGTGATTAATTCAGATTAAGAAACCTTTTACTAATCTCCTTTTAATTTAATGGTCATCCCATAATTAATATAAGTTTTTATTATCTTGCGGTATATTACCCACGCTTTAATGGAAATAGCAAACCCTTTACCATAAAATTATTATATACAGACCTAAATTAGAATATTAAGATGGAAAATGAAATGAATTTAAAATGAAATCATGAAAATGTTTTTTCTCTATAATTTCATAGCAATTATAAATAAAATTCTCATTTCTGTTTCTTGATCACAATAACTTTGTAAGTATTATTTATTATATATAGAGACCCCACATTGAACAGAACGTATGGATTTCATCATTGTTTTTATATCATTAACGAAGTTGATAAGTTTAGTGATTTTCTGATACTCTGTTGATAATGTACAGTATCCGATTTCAAAAGCTAACATCATAAACAAGTATCAGGGTTACCGAAAACAATACATAAGGACATATAACACGAAAATCTATCCCTTTTTGAATAAATTAATATCAAGTGATAATAATTATTCATAAAATGTGTTCAAGAATTATTTATGAACATTTTTTATGAATAAAACTTTTTTATTTGTATAACGAATATATGAATAATAATATGAATAAATCTTTTTTATGATAAAATTTGTATAAATAAATAAATAATCATAAGTCTTTATGCTTTAGTGCCTTAACAATTCACTTTTTTATTTAATACGACATTTTTTCCTCGAAATCAGAAGAGTTTCTATTTCTGATTTATGATCATTATAAATAAAATATTTTGGCACGTATTGTTCTGAATTCTTTATATTTTTTATTTTAGTGCATCTTGATTTATTTGATAAAGTGTCTAATGATATATCAAATTGATATAGGTATGACTTTGAAGTTATTTTTCGCTTGCAACAGTTCTGTGAATTTTCGGTAATTTTTCTTCCCTGAGGTCTGTGATATATTGCATTAAAATATAAATATAGTTTGATTATTTATAAAAAGTTATTTATTTTGAAAATATTTAGATGCAAAGTTTTGTGGGTTTGGAACATCTCTCTTTATTACAGAAACTTTTATGTTCATTCTATTCAAATAGATATTGTAGTGCATTATGTATTTGCACAAGTGTATGTTATTTCAAAAATACAAGCAAAAATTGTTATTGTATGGAATTTTTAACATTATTTTTTCCTGTTTAAAGTATGTGATAAACCTGAAAATAAGGCTTCTATGTGAAATTTTCATAATTTTATTTTCGGTTAATATTCGGATTATATTATAGAGATTATATTATAGACAATATAATTAAATTTTTTAAAAACTAAATTGAAATTTAGGAAACTATTCAATCACAATTATGAATTAATAATTTTGAAGCGACATCAGCAAAGTATTATTTTCTATCTTTTCTACTTGGGATGTTATAACGGCTGGTCATTAAGGGATATTACACATAATAATATATATTATACGTTATATAAATTTATGATCATTACGCTCGTTTTGTGCTTTATACTAATCCTGATATGTTCCACTTTTAACGTCGTAATTGCGCGAATACTGACATGTGGGTGATCTTTTAATTAAACATAATCACATGAATGCAAACATTAAGGGATAAAGATGTGGCAGTTGTTTTTAATCTAAGCTAATATGATTAGAGCTACTATAATAATATACAATGGGGTCAATTCGGGATAAGAGTTTATTCACTTTGCTTGAAGTTTTTTTCATCAAATTCTTACATTAATCCTTTCCACTCGTATGCTACTGCTCCGGCGACATAATGCGTATGCCTTTTGCAATGCACGAGTAGAAGAAAGAGTTATATTTATAAGAAACACGTTTAGATTGATGTTTATTCAAAATGAGAAAAACATTAGAAACGTTAATCGATAATGAAAAAAAGCTGCTAAATCACTTCGAATAGCGGATCCGTTTTTTTAGGATCATTGCGAATGTGATTCGAGGCGTCAATAATTGCCTTCAAAGGACATTAATTGACAGATCATAGCGCTATTTAAATTAATTTTAATATTGATCTATTCAAAACTTTGAACTTAATTATTCACTATTGTTTCTACCATATAATTTATCTCAAACAATGCGAGAGTTATAACATAAGTTTGCTCTTGAATGGATGGAAGGTAATTGAATAGTGATGTCGATGTTCCGCAATGAAAGTGTATTGTGTAAACTCTGTAACTCGCTCACAATCAGTTTCTATACCACTGACACATTATATTAGTAGACTGTCAGCCAAATGACATCATCTTCAAGTGTTTTCAAGTTCGAATCTCAAACTGTGGGATTTTTAATATAATGGCAGTTTGGAAATAATATAATTATTATGCTTAAGAAAGTTTGGACATAACTCGCTTATAAAATGTTTTCACCTATATATGATTATGTATTCGTAGGTAAATATTTTTGGAATTTTACTTTAATATAATTTTCAATATTTTCTAATTTCGTAAATTTCAATAATTTTTAATAGACGTTATATTTTAGAAATGTAGGGCAATAAAAGTCTTTCTTTTAATAACATTCAAATGGTGATAGTCTTGGATTAATAATATCCATATAAATTATTCTCATGTATTTGTTCTTATTTATGATACTGTTATGAGGCAAATTATCGATTTAAAATTTCAAGTGCGTGTTGCTACACAATAGACACAGATCCATCTTGTAGAACATCAGACAATATGGTATAAGAATGATCGTTTTATAAGACGGGCGTCTACGGCTCCCTGGGCGAACAAAATCACGCAATAAAACACTAAATCAGTGTTACTTTATCATTTTTATGAAGTGTGGCCCACACAATCGACATATGACATACGTGTTAAAATAACATAAGAGCTAGCGAGTTCTTCGGTCTCACAGTATAGTTTTTTTTAATATACAAATATTTGTTTTTAAAAAAAGAATTTCTTGAATATTATAAAAAAAGTAATTCAGAACAATAAAAATGATTTCTCTATTATTAATATTATATGGGCTGATTGATAGTCTCTGATCCTTAATTTTAGTATTCAACATAGCTTAATGTTTCAAGATTCTTAAATTTATTGTATTTTTGTGTATCTTAGTAGTAATTTATTGAGCAGTGTTTTTATGAATATAAAATGAACTTGCTTTTATCACATAAGTATCAATATATTCGTGAGGTGAAGAACTGGTGTAGTATTGACGTTTTGATTAAAACACACATCTTTTATTCAAAATCGAATAAATTAAATGTATGTGGTGTAGATATGTGATATCTACACCACATTCATTTACAGGTATGCTTTTGTTCAAATAACAGGTATCTTCACAGAAGAAATAAATTATATGATGTTTTTACAAAGCTCGCATTTTTTGGCTTGTCGGTTGTTGGATTGATCAAAAAGTGACATGTCAAAGCGTTTGCCAAATCGCTGTAAATGACGATAACATGCCTGCCAAAATAAACTTCTAATTCGGTTGACTCACAATCAGTATTATTGAATAATACATGTTAGTGGGTTGAAGTAAAATAACATTACAAATTTACATTGATAGGTCGTTTTATTGCGTATCAGAATGATCGAAGAGATATTTAATATCTACAGTTGTACGTGAATTAAATAAAAAATCTATATGTAATTTATATCTGCTTGGACGTGTTATATTAACTTTACTATTATTATTTAGTAGCATTTATAATTTTTGATAAATAAAAATTAAAATGATTTCACACAACCTATTGAATTTTCCATAAAAACCGTAAAAAATCAAAGCTATCTATTTATTATTTCGCCTTCAGCTGTTTGAAAATTTATCAATCGCACTTTCCTCTTACATGTGTTGGTAGGTGTATTTTGTAAAAACACGCAATCATGTTGATTGATCACAATTTAAATAGTAGATATATATAATATCTTGGTATGGCAGGCAGTGTTGTGGGTGAAGTAGAGCAGACGAAACAAATAAACTTAAGTCAAAATCAGAACTACGTTAGTTCGCATTTACCGGATGCGCGAGCCGCGGTTACATATGATTCATTAGCCGGTTTCGTTTTCTATATATCACAGATTCTGCACGCAAAATATTAAATCGCATTTTTCTTAAATGAAATTGATCGAATTGGAAAAATATAAATTTACGGTTATAGTTATAAGTTGATTTGAAAAACTAAAGAACTTTTTTCAAATCATTTTCAGACTCATATAAATATTGCAAACTCTTATCAATTTTTGTGGGATGCAAAGTGAGTGTTTTTGTTTTATCAATAGTGATCGAAAATAATCTTATTATTTTCGAATTAAAGCTAAGGGGAGCAAAATTGAAATCAAACAGTTCTTAGCAGGTACTTGATTTAGCCGATTTTCTGGTAAAATAGACCGTTGCCATAACAACGCTATGTTACATTACTTTCTTGGTTTTTCATATAAATTTTGTCCTTTATTTTTTATATAAAAACTAACCTAGAAAACTCACAAACGTAAGGAAAAGAATGTTATTATAACTCCCACCCTCATGATGTACATTTATAACACATACATGAGTTTAGATTTTGTAAAACACCTAAAAAGCTTTACCATAACTACGTTATGTTACGGCCTATCATACCGGAGAATTGGCCAGTAAATCAAGTATCTGCTAAGAACTGATTGATTCCAATTTTGATAGCGCTAATAGTTCGACACAAACTGTGTTTTGGGCCAAAAAACTAAATATAGTTACAATCAGAATCTTTAGTTATTTAGTTGATTAATTCCATAAAAGACCGGTAATTTTTGAAGAAAGACTTTTTCGTTTAATAGATATTTTCTAGCCGTAATTAAGATTAATCGTGACAATGCCTACTGTATAATTAAAATAATTGTGATAAAAGTATTTTGCGATTATGATGATCTATTTCATGTGAAAATTGATTGAAATATCAAAATTTATATCTTTAATTTGATCAGGGCCCATTCGTCATTGCACTTTCACCCAATATAATATGCAATACAAAATCGATTTTTTATTTAAGTTTTATAACTTTTAAAATATCTCTATTATTTTATAATTATAAAACTGATATACTGAGTGTTATAAATAATGAAGAATCTTTGAAATTAGCTGTCCTTCAACCTGACCTTCTGTAAGGTTCGGTTAAAACCGCTTCATAATTTGATGATGAAATACTTTGCCGAAGTTTTACAAAAGGAAGTTCATAAAAAATATTTTCATATATCAGCGCGAAATGGAATTCAGACAGAAAAACTCTAACGATTCTACCTAACTTTTCTATCAAAACACAAGTTGTATTTGTTTTATTTAAAATATGGTTTATTATTATGAATCTGCATTTAAAGCAACCGTAAATTTGCATACTACGACAGATCGCGACTTATGAATACGAAATTTTAATACTCATTTCTGTTGTTGGTAAATGAATATAAATGCGGAATATCATAGGCGGTTGACGAAGAATTATAATATTTTTAGTTGACAGATATTTTGCTTTCTTTTATTTGAATAATTAATATTTAACTATTATATGAATAATTAATATTTAAGTATTATATTTTTTGTTGGGTTTTTATTAGAACAATTGAAGATTTTTCAAAATTATTATTAAAATTTCTGTGAATCGTATTTATTATTTGGAATTTATGAATATTTTTCCTTGTTACTCTAGTTGATTATCATCTCATTATGTTTATACTATGATAATGGATAGCTTTAAATTAAAATATGATTCATGGCATAAATCTTTATTGAGTCATTTAAGTAAATATTTAAAAATTTTAGTAGATAAGATATATAAAAAATACTATGGGTAAGATATGTAAATATAATTTCGTATTTGTAGATGATTTCGTTAATTCCGAAATATATATTTAATTTTGGTGAATATAAACTAATTCTAATTTGCCAACTTATCTCAAATTGTTCGATAGAGACAGAGTAAAGAGTTAAATTGGATTTATTATATGTAGATAATTTAGAATATCTTCAAATTTAATAAATCACTAGATAAGTTAATATAGTTTTCCTCATTTTGTAATGATTTTTTGTGAATTCAGGCAACATTCGTTTGTTAAAATAGGATCTGAATATACATTGAAAAAGGATAGGAAAATTTCGACGTAACATCGAACCAAAAAATCTGAAATGAATGTCCTCCACGTGTAAATTATGAAACCGGTAGACTTGACAAACACCTTATTACATTTTCCACGTTTATGATTCGGATAAATGTAAATTGTAAATAATTGTATTGTTGTCAACTCGAACCGTGTGAGCCCGAAAGCGCGTTGAGTTTGAAGCGTGGCGATACGACGTGATTACAACACCTCACTCGGCTGGAATTGACCTGGAATAATGCGCATTGTTCTATTAAAGGCCGAATATAAAAATATGGTAGAGAAAGATTTTGTAACTTATTTATGAAGATCCGGAAAATTTGGGTGTTCTAGGGAAAAATAACGCAGGATAACATAATGGTATTATTCATTTACTTTATATAAATATATAAATATAAATATTATATTTAATTTAAATTTTTAATTTAATGCGAATGTGCATTCAGTACTGTTCTTGTATTCAATTAGGGGGAAGTCCCCTAGTGGCGGACCTAAGGCTATTTATAAATAAATTAAAAAATATTTTGCGAAATGTTTATTAAATTATGATTTATGTTAGATAACAAAGTTAGAAATCAAACTATTAACAAAACCGCAATCTTTGCTAAAAATAATTAATACTATCATTCAAACTTTAGTATCAAAAAATATGATTTTAAAAAGTGGCACCTAGTACCGGACATTTCAAAATAACCTGCATTGATCACATATGTAGCCATCTCTACGCTCTGGAATGTCTGCACATATGTCTTTGACGAATAGTCTGAGATATTGCATAAAAAGTCACTATTCATCCACCCTTTTGGCTGGGCCACTCCGATGCTTTCACGTGGTGCATTCACCATAAGCTTTTCATTCTTTGACTAGGAAATACTTAAAATGGGGGTATGTAGTGACCGTTAGCACTCATACAGAATAAAATTAAATAATTGGAATAAATTACGTCAATTCTCACAAGAAATATCAATATGTTTACTGTCCGGCACTAAGGGACGACTTAGTATCCGGTGCTAAGGGACAGACATGTTCGTTCATTTGGTGATACCTACTAAAATTGTTTAAAATATCTAATAATATTCTACCATTTTACGGTAGTTTTTACACAATTTATTCTCAATTTGAACTATGAGAACTATTCCAAATTTGTTCAAGAACAACATTTACTTTCTACCTTAATTTTGCATTTTGCTCATTTACAAGAAGTTATACTTTGATTGCATGTACTAATAATAATAAATAATTTCTATAATTTGTGTTTCTAATTCTAATAATAAATTTCTAATTATTCTTGTAATTTGTTTCCATTACATTTTTACTCTGATTTTGAATGTCGTTCATGGACGACATGTTCTGTGTTGGCCTTTGCTTTACTATGAGTTAAACTATTGGATTTGCACCATTTGATTTTGCAATAGATATTATTGAAATTAATGTATGAATTTGTTTATATGAATGAAAATAATCCTTATTCAGTAATCTTTACATTTTTATTGTGCATTAAAATATATTTACTTTATCTCTTCTGGCGAAGAAGAAGACACAGTTAAATATGCAACAGAGGTCGCGAATCAGAAAAATTTGTATATGATTAGTATTAGTTACAGTTATATCTATCATTATGCCTATTATTATTGTAGAGTATAGTATAATATTCATGGTTCCTTTACTGGTTGACATCGATCCCATTATAAATAACTAATTATATCTAATTATGTCCCCAGAATTGGATACCTATAAATATTTACTTTAGGTATGGATATTGTCATTTTCTAGATCCACTATTAAGAACGGAGTTGATAGCTGATATAATATGGAATAGATTTTATGTGAATGTGTGGCTATACTTTACTATGCATATATTTTTAGGCACTTATAAGAAGTTACACGTTGTTTTTGAAATCACTTTTTTATGATTAATGTCTAATGAAAATAGTATTAAAGCTTACATTTTTAGTGCTTAGTTTACTACACATAGGTTTATACTTTAAGTTATGTAAAGTGAATATTAAACTAAAAGTAATTGGAAAAATAGTATGATAAAAGGACAATGCTAGAAATTCACTTTAAACTTGAGCAATATATACTCGTAAAAGCTTTAGTTGATGTTTCAGAATAAGTAAAACTGTAAGCTTCGTTGGAATTTAATATTTGTCGTAGAATCTTTTTAATTTTTTATATAAAATATTTACGAATATTTAGATAATGATACAGATAATATTAAGTAAATTTGCTCTGCAATTTTAAAAAGATAATTATCATATGTACTTTGTCCTGCTTTTGCTCTATTCGACAAATTTGTCAAACGAGATATTTAAACCATTATTACTACAATCGAGAATTCTTCTCAAATTTCTCAACTGCATTTATAGTGGAAATAATATAAAATTAATTACATTTGTTTTACTACTTTAGTTTTTTTTAATAAGAAATCTCTATAATTATTACAGATTATGATTCGTATCCTTTGAATATCATTTTGAATTTGATTTTTTATACTTGATTTATCATACTAATTACTTCTAATTGCTGAATTCGCCACTGATTTTATAATTTTAGACTGTCTGCCTCACAGGTGACAGAATGAGCGATTCGTGCACCATTCCAGCAACCATCAAACACCCTTGACTACATTACATAAAGCGTCGACCGTCAGATAACTGCCTACGAAATTCACGAGGTTATGCTGGTATTGTTATCCATACTAGATATGATTCTATTGTTGGCGACAGCTTTCAAGCTAATTTATTAATTAGTGATTGTTCTTCATTCAAATTTACTCACTATATGGGGCAAAACATTATGCACCTTTACACTATTACAATTTAGATATGCTTAGTGTTTAGTTTTTTTTTTTATAAATAATATCATTCAATCTAGCGTATGCATAAATTTTATTTGCTTTTCCACCTTGAGATAGATGATACATTTCTAAACATTTCGATTAAACAATTGCATAAAAATATGAGTTATGAAATTCATAAATACACTCGGTTTTATGATTTGTTGTATCATGTTTCATTATAGCGTATAAATGACTGTGACTCATTGTTTATTTCAAAATATGATTTAAAAACATATATGTTTAAATAAATTAATTTGATGACACTTTTGTTTTGAGTTTCTTCATACTAACAAACAAAATACATAAATTAATACTAGTAATCCATTCGTCTTGCAACATTTTCATGGTATTCGATTATTCACAATTTAGTGTATCGCATAAACGATACTTTATTTATGAAGCATATATGCAAAAGATTACATTCTGTTTATTCTTATTACATTGAAAAAAGCATAACTTTGCTCTCATAGCAAAACTCTAGTGCTGGTCGTCATTTGCAGTGTAAGCAATTTATCAATATATCTTGCTCCTTATCTGAAAGAATTTTATAAATTCAAGCTTGAAAATATTTGAGACGATAGCCATGCAAGATAATACAACAGAAATTGCCTTTGCTTCGACGTTGTGCATGTTTTTCTTGCAGGTTGGCGACGTGCCTAGAATAGCTGACATTGTTTCTTTTTTGGCCAAATGCCTATAAGTTTTATAAATCTGGTTCTCGTTTATAAACGCACTGTGATTTTGATTTTATTGAAATGCTGCAAGAAATATGAAATTCAAAATGAAAAACAGTATTTTCAGTTTACGGATTTATCTATTCGATGCTTGAGATACATGTATCTTCAAAGAAAAAAACTGCCGGCTACAAATTTAGTGACCATGTAATAGTCTCGTAGAAAATCACTTTCTTAGGGAACATCTTCCTAACGATGCGTAGAGATTTGTTAGAGGTTGTGGCCGATAGTTTTGTCTTACTCCGATTTCGACTATAGCCACCACAATATAATTAAACATTTCTATTTCATGTACAATTTCTATCAGAAAATTGCATTTGGTATTATTATAATATTTGCTGCTATAATTTGTTCTTACCAGTTTTTCTTTACATGGACAAAATTACATGTTTGCTCCTCGGGAAATCTGTAGCAAAGTATATAACATAGAATCAAGGCCGCATTGGACTCTGCACGCGGTTTTATCTCTATTGCATCGTCGTCACATGTACTATTACAAACTAACTATTGAACAGTCGTAGCCAACTTTTCTAATGTACTCAAAACTGTTTCATTAAAATATTTCTCAATAAATAAAAGTCGAAAATTAAATTTTGTGATATTCTATAAGGTAATCATATTTTTGGAATTTTGCATTTGGCTATTTTCGTATTCATAGAAACGTATCGTTTCATATAAGCATGCCCGTTGTATATATCATTTTCAGATATTTGATAGGTAATTGAGACTTTATGATCAAGTGTGAGCGATAATTTAAATTTGTATAAACTTAATAAAATGGAATTTTTAACGGCTTGTTGTACAAATTAAAGAAGAATTTACCATACATCTATTATCTCCTCCTAAAATCATATCTGTGTGATAGAAGGTTCTTTGTCAGTTTTAATTATGCTTCATCTAATGTTAAAAATATTTCTTCCGGAGTTCCCCAAGGTAGTGTTCTTGGTCCGCTGCTTTACATTATATATATACTGCTGATGTACCTACAAATGCAGA
>NW_020538636.1:98501-129994 GCF_003426905.1 Ctenocephalides felis
GGAGCAAAGAGTGCCGAAAATAGAAATCGAGTTTTTGAGAGAACGGAGCATCCGACTTGAATGATCTAAAAAACATTTAATGTAATGATTGGGAGTAGGGGTTATTAGTTTTTCGCAAAGGCAGGCTCAGCCATTTCGGAGATACAGAGCTAAATGTACAAAAAATGGCAGTTTTTAAGAGAACTAAGCATCCGATTCAATTGATTCAAGGAACTTTCTGCTTGTCTTAACAAAATAATTGATTTTGGAAGAAAAAATTTTTGTTTCTATTTTTTTTTTTTTTTTTTTTAATTTTTGTATATCGAAAATAATTCAGATTTTATTTTTAATTCTGACTATAGTTCTAATATACTTTAAACAAATAATTTCAACTCTGCAATTTTCAGTTTATAATACTTATAAATATAGACAATATTACAATATTTATAATAATCTATTTGAAAACATTCAATATTCCTCGAACATTTCGTTACGGTACTGGAAGTTCCAGCAATTTGCCTTAAGGCACGATGCCACCCACCCCACTAGTTTCTCTTTTGTTTTTATTGTATATGTATGTTACCATTTTAATACAACTTTGTGCTTGATAAAACGCAAAGTATCAAAACTTTTACCAGCTGTCCAACCAAACAGAAGTTTGTTAGTGTGCGTGTTCTAGTATTATAGCCCGACATGAAGGCGCCACTCATCCTGGACCTATCCTCCGCCGGTGACGCGCGAGTAGTTATGGCTCGTTGTCATACTGCTGCATACTGCCCTGATGCAGTTCTAAAAATGTGGTTCGAAACAGGGATATGATTTAGTATAATTAGCGGAATGTTGTTAATAAATAAATTCATGAATAGATAAAGGGTAATATTAGGTTGTCAAATATCTCCCTTCCGCTTGTTTGCTCTTGGTTTATAATACAAAAAGGCGGAAGGGAGATATTTGACAACCTTATATATAAGCCATAAAACCTAGCTTATAGAATTAAGGGGGTCTTCCTATGTGACGGCTTGTTTTTTAGGGATATTTTAGGATTTTTTTTCTACGACCAGTAAATATTTAGAGCTTCAAGTTTTTTATCATTTATTAACACATATTCGGACAGTATAAATATATAATTTCAGCTAAAAATATTCAGTCAAACTAAAGTTACAGCGCTCTGAACACCCCCGCCTCGAAAAAAAGAGCTCCCACTTCCTCCACGATTCCGGCTGATCGGCTTATCTGACCAAAAAAAAATAAACGGCGTTTTAATTTGTAGGCTTAAAAGCACGGAATGACCTATAATCAAATGAATATAAAAAAAATTGGATTTTTGATAGACATTTGAAATAAAAGTTTGCAAATTATGCGTTTTTTTTTTGTTTTTTTGCTATAAAAAAATTTCGATTGATAATAGTTCATTCCATGCGTTTAAATATATTGAGTGTGCCCTGTAAATTTCAAGTAATTCGGTCCAGCCGTTTCTGAGATACAATGGAGGAAAGTTTGAAAAACAGTTTTGAGAAAAACGCGTTTAAAGTTTCTAACTGCCAACTTAGCGCTCCGAACCGCTCTTTCTTTTACCTGATGTATCTTTAAAACGACTTCGAATTTTCTAAAATCGCTTTACTACCGTATTCTAGACATGTTAAGGGGAGCAATTTATGAAAAAAATCGATTTTTTCAACCCATCACATAGGAAGACCCCCTTAACATAGTTGTGATTGCTGGTATAATATAATATAAAAACTAATCATGACATCGTGCCTTAGGGCAAATTGCTAGAATGTTTTGACATTTCTAGCATTTTTGACATTGTTTTTAAACTTTTAATTTTTCTATATTTCAATTTTTTTTGAAGATTTAGATTTTTTTCAAAACAATCGCGATGCATTGCCGTTTTAGAGACGAAACATAGAAGCGTCGCGAAAAATTGTATCCGCACACACATACGAACACAAAAACGCACACACACACATACATCCA
The DNA here is from genome assembly GCF_003426905.1 of Ctenocephalides felis. NCBI lineage: Eukaryota > Metazoa > Arthropoda > Insecta > Siphonaptera > Pulicidae > Ctenocephalides > Ctenocephalides felis. The sequence goes on from NW_020538636.1 coordinate 100,458, forward strand.
TTTTTTTAAGCTATGCCAAAATGTTTGAAACGTGAAAATATATAAAAAAATATTTTCGATTGTTAGAAGTTAAAAATCGTTAATATTACTATGGTATTACTGACTTATCATTAGCTGGGCGTGAGTTTTTAAACAGAAATGTGGAAAATATAGTACTTTACTATTTAATAATGTATCGTGTTTTAGAGGTTAGGTAGTGTGACACGAGCCTATTTGCTTCAACGATGTGTTTCGTGTGCGCCATATACACGAGCTCAGCGACTATCGATACGTCTGAGCTGACCCACTGACCCCAATACGGCTCGCAGCCGAGAACGCAGCCTTATATGCGTGGACTGTGCGCGCGATTTTGCTTCACCACTAATAATGTTTTTGAATGTATTGGAATGGTCGGTGCACATATTCATTGTGTTACGTGTGTATTTTCGATGAAGCTAGCGATGATCGAATAAAGTAGTTTGCAAAAATTTACTATTTCTTTATGCAACTTTTATACACCTATTGTTATAAATATGTTGTTGGAAGAAAAATCGTTTTTGACATAGCACATCATGAACTATATATAAACTTTACTGTAGTGTTCTACAGTAACCTAATAAGGATAAAATCGTATTAAAAATAAATCATTGAAAAAATATGAAATTTAAAAATTATCAATGAAAAAATGTATAATCATAATTCTATTTAATTTATAAATATTCTCACATTTGTAACTGTAGAAAGATATAAACAGAAATTATAATTTTTATTATAAGATTAGAGCTGATATAGATTTTTCAAATATTTTGGCCGTATAACTGACAATGAGGGGCCGATTCTGTCCTAAAATGGACCTAAATTGAGCGATGTTATGTAGAGACTATGTTACGAAGCGCTTCTCATACAAAATGACACAAAATGTCAAAAAAAACAATGTTATTATAACTGCATCTTTGTGATGTGGTATAACATATGAGTGAATTTGCATTTTATGTGTTAAACGCCTGATCACAAAGCAAATCATGGGATTTTGACAGTATTTAGTACCATTTTGTATGAAAAACGATACGTCACATAGTCTCTACGTTACATTGCTCTATTGTTTTAAAACCAAGGTCACTAAGTTATAAAATCTCGCTTGCTACTCATTTATTTCTGTTATAATATCACCATTAAATTCACTCTTATAATACTTATCGCTCTTACAATGAACTTACAATTAAAACTGAATTCAGGTATATCTTTAGGAACACTTGAATATTCATCCAAATTACTCTATTATCAAAATTAAAAATATCGCACAATCTATAGAAAATGTAATAAATAATTTCATCCCATTTTAACCATTATAATGTCATTTGCCAGTATTATATCCATTATCAGTTGCGCATTTCATCAATGATGTTACTTAACAATTTCTTTTTTCGTTTGTTTGTTGCCCGTTGCACAAACGATTTGCAAATACTTATAATAATGCTTTTAATTTTGGGTTATTTTAAGACAATTGTTTTTAAACTTTGTCACTTTTTGTTACTCAATTTATGTACGTTATTATAATAAACAATAATCTGGATTGGTTGTAAAGGAAGAAAGAAAATTGGTTTGCCATTCAAATAGTGCCAGTTCGTTTCTGACCGTCGAAGGGAAAGGATCGATATGTTTATTGTGACAGAGCGTGTGCGTTTAGTGTAGTTAAAAATAAGTGATCAGTGTATGAGTGCAGGCAGAAATCTGCTAACATGTTTCCCGTCGGAGGGACCGGAGACACAGGTAGTAATCCTATCGTTGAAGCTCTGCGTGTGCTCAACGGGATGGATGTTTTACCAGACCCAAATGTGACAATGAATTACCCAAGCGGTTCAAATACAAACCTCGAAGTGATAAAAAATATTTCAGACACAATCACTCCTTCAACTTCTACTGAATATAATCATTCTAGCGAACCAAATGAAAATAACGGCTGGACCACAGTTCGGTCAAGACAAAAGCATCATAATGACAATTCTACAAATTCGAATAATAAAACCTCTAACCAGTACTGGTTAAGTCCGACTCCAATAAATAATTACTATGACGTATTGAATACACTACCTACGGATCCAAAACCGAATATACCACCTCCAACTCCACCAATTCATAAACCACCTCCTATATTTGTTCATGGAATAGATGATATAAAACCACTTACGACCTTACTTAATGAGCATGCTAAAGACCTATATCATTTAAAAATTGTGGGTATTAAACAAGTTCGCGTCCAAATGTTTGACTCTACAAATTACAACAAAATAATTAAACACCTAAAAGAGAGAGGCACTTTATTTCATTCTTATCAAGACAAAAATAATCGAACTTACAAAGTTGTCATAAGAAATCTTCATCATAGTACCGACATAGATGAATTAATTAAAGAAATCACCACACATAAACATAATGTAGTCAACTTATTCAACATTAAACATAGGGTCACAAAAGCTCCTCTCCATCTCTTTTTACTCGAAATTGAACAACAAGATAATAACAAAGAAATATTTAATATTGAGTATCTCAATAGAGTTAAAGTGGTTATAGAGCCTAAAAAACCAACAAAAGAGGTTGTCCAATGCTCCAGATGCCAACAATATGGTCACACAAAATATTATTGTAATCATATACCACGTTGCATTAAATGCGCCGACAAGCATCTTTCACGTGATTGCCTTTGGCGCGATCCGATAAACGAAAAAGTGAAATGCGTCAATTGTGGAGAAAATCATCCAGCAAATTATAAAGGCTGTAAAGTATATAAAGAAATAATTTCCCGAAAATATCCGCCTCTAAGACCGAGAATTATTCCATCGACGCGCTTGAATACCAATAATTTGACACGACCCAACTTCTCTTACGCACAAATGACTCGCTCCAACGAAGAATCTCAAGAAACACAACCGGAAAGTACCCACAATGCTATACCACCGAAAAGTACCCACAATGCTACACCACCGGAAAGTACCCACAATGCTATACCACCAGAAAGTGATATCTCTGAACTCAAAAACATGGTGAAATTCCTAGTTAACCAAATGAGCACTATGCTACATATACTAACATCCTTTGTAACAACTAAGATCCGTCCATGAATTATTTCATTAGAATAGCTGTATGGAACGCCAATGGGTTGGGAAATCATACCCAAGAAGTCGCCCATTTCCTTAATCTCCAAAAAATTGATATTTTATTAGTCTCGGAAACACACTTCACATCCAAAAGTTTTTTCAAAATCCCTTTCTACAGCTTTTACTCAACAAATCATCCCGATGGAACAGCCCATGGAGGTAGTGCTATACTAATAAGATCATCCATTAAACACTACATGGCTCAATCATATGCCGAAAACTTCTTACAAGCTACTAATATTGTAATAGATACTTCTATTGGTGCGCTAACAATTAGTGCTTTGTACTGTCCGCCTAAACATGTTGTGTCATCCCAACAATTTAACGAATATTTCAAAACATTAGGACCAAAATTTCTAACCGGAGGGGACTTTAACGCTAAACATCGCTCATGGGGTTCAAGACTAAATAGTCCAAGAGGTAATCAACTGTACGACGCCATTGCAGTTTATAGACTACAACATATATCTACAGGTGAACCAACATACTGGCCAACTGATCCATCCAAACACCCAGACCTCCTAGACTTCTGCGTATTCAAAGGGCTCTCAGCTGAGAACCTTAAAGCAGAATCGTCCCTTGACCTATCTTCTGATCATAGTCCGATTATCATTACATTCAGCACAAAGTTTAAGTTGCAGTCTAAAAACCCTTCTATAACCAATAAAAGAACAAACTGGGAACAATTTTGTAATTATATTGATGACAATCTACATTGTAATATTATGTTAAAAAGCAAAGATCACATAGACAAAGCATTGGAATCACTCAATAAAAACATCATTGACGCGGCTCTTACCTCTACGCCTCCACATGCTACTACAGAGCGAACTTTCTGCCCCCTTGAAGCAAAGAAGTTAATAGCCTATAAGAGAAAACTGCGTAGAAGATGGCATATCACTCACTTCCCTGGCGACAAAGAAAAGCTAAACAAGGTTACTCGAGAACTCAAGCAATACCTGTTTGAACTAAAAAATAAACACATGGAGTCATACTTGAGTAATCTGTCTATAGATGATCACTCTATCTGGAAAGCGACGAAAAATGTGAAGAGACCAATTACTTCTGTCTCACCTATCAAAAAGGACGATGGTTCGTGGGCTAGATCTGCGGAAGAAAAAGTGGTCACTTTTGCCAATCACTTAGAACAAATTTTTACGCCTTTTCCTTGCAACGTTTCAAATGACCAATTTATTCTTGACTACTTGAACGACGGCAACAGTACAGACAAACCGATACCAAAAATCAAACCTAGCGAAGTATGTGAAGAAATAAAAAACACTAAGTCTGGAAAATCCCCAGGCCACGATTGTATCACTTCCATATTATTGAAACACCTACCTAATAAAGGATTGAGGTATATAACAATTTTGTTCAATAGTATAATCCGTCTAAACTATTATCCATCCCAATGGAAACTGGCTAAAATAATCTTAATCCTAAAGCCAGGTAAAAATCCTATTGACGCAGCTTCCTACAGACCAATTAGCCTTTTATCATGCCTCTCAAAAGTCTTTGAAAAGATCATTCATAAAAGAATTAGCCATATACTGGAGGAGATAAATTTTCTGCCGAAACATCAATTTGGTTTCCAGAGAAAACACTCTACCATCGAACAAGTACACAGAGTCGCTGATTTCATATATAATGCCTTCCACCACAAAAAATATTGTTCAGCAGTCTTTTTGGATATTAGTCAAGCATTTGACAAAGTCTGGCACCAAGGCCTATTTTACAAACTGAAAAAGATATTGCCATATAATTACTACCTCCTGATAAAAGAATACTTGACTGAAAGAAAGTTTATTGTCAGCTATAAAGACGAGACTTCCAGCATCAGAAATATTTCCTCTGGAGTACCACAGGGTAGCGTCTTGGGACCACTGCTGTACATCATTTTTACCGCAGATATACCAGTAAATCCAAATACAATGATTGCCACCTTTGCCGATGATACGGGTATTTTAGCCCAACACGATGACCATATACTCGCATCCACAGTTTTACAGCAGCATATCAACCAGCTAGAAAATTGGCTAAATACCTGGAGAATAAAAGTTAACACCACTAAATCAGCGCACATTACTTTCACCCTCCGCCATAATTCGTGTCCCACAGTCACATTTAATAATGTGCCGGTACCTCAAACAAATGCAGTTAAGTATCTGGGGATCCACTTGGATCGGAGACTCACCTGGCGAGAACACATAATCAAGAAACGCCAGCAGCTTGAACTTACGCGCAGGCAACTATACTGGCTAATTGGCTGGAGATCGAAAGTTTCCATTGAAAACAAAATACTAATTTACAAAACTATTATCAAACCAATTTGGACTTACGGCTTGCAACTCTGGGGAGCGGCCAGCAAGTCAAATATTACAATTTTGCAGAGATTCCAGAATAAAATTTTAAAACAGATTGCAAACGCCCCAAATTATGTTCCTACCTGGCTGTTACATCGAGATCTGCGCATACGAACCATTGAGGAAGAGATTTTCCAGTATTGCACCAAATACAAGAACCGACTAACACATCATCCCAACCAATTGGCGAATGACCTGCTCAGACCAGTTCCACCTAAGCGACTTAAGAAACAAACTTGCAATGAAATACTACATAATATTAATTGAATATATAAATATATATAAATAAGTGTATTAAAAGAATATTTTATAATTATTAATTAAGACATTGTAATTAGAAGGAGCTATCAGTGGGTAGTTATCCTTCTCACGCCATTTTCCATAATTGTCAAAAATTTTAGCCTAATGTACATTGTATAGATTGCTATGATAAATAAACAAAAAAAAAAAAAAAAAAAATTCAAATAGTGCAGTGATATATAAGTAAATATATTTGTTCGAAGTGATAAAGGAATATGTAAACTTCTTGACCAAATATGAGTTGAAGTACAATAATTATGCTCATGATATATGATATTATTTTACATTAATCAATAACCGAAAGAATAATATATTATTTCTCACAATTGAGTGGATGAGTATAAGGCTTACAAATGATCTGGACATTATTACATAAATTAATTTTTCTTTAATAAATTATTATTAATTTAACATTTTTAATAAATAAATAAATTAATACATTTTTTAATTCAACATTTTCATTTAAATTAATTTAAACCTATCAATCTGAAATACATTTTCCCGCATGTTATTTATTTATTTCATTAAGAATGTTATAATTTTTCTGATGTATTTGAACTCTTATATGTTAATGCAATAAATTGTATTCTATATGAAGTACATTGTGTTGAAAACAAAAGAAACGAAAGCAAAATGAAGATTTTCAATATACATTATCATTGTGTATTGAGCATAATATTTAACAAAAAATATTTATTCAGTTTTATTTATTCAGAGATTAAGGAGAATGTAATCTATATAATGATGCGTGTTGCGTTCATTGCTTGTGATAGCATTCATTTTTATAGCAGATAAGGAAAAATTTGTTAGCAATTATTGGCTCATTGGCATAAAATTAAAATTATGAAAAAATGCGTATCCATATATTTTAACACTAGCTTATTTATTTAAATTAATACTTCGAAGGAGAAACTTAGAGAAAATGATGCTTGTTTTTTATAAAAAATCATATATTTGGTTCTTTATTATTCTAAATTTTTTATATAGTGTGTTGCTTTTTATTTTCTGATCATATTGAGCTGTATAATTATACCCTAATGGAAAAAGTGTGTCAGTAATGCAATCCTTTAACTACCGCCCTTGGTTCAAATAAGGAGTCTCTCAGTAGGCCGACTCCCATGGCTAGGAACCCCATGGTTAGCTTTAAGGGCAAGTGACACTATTGCAAATGCAATTTCGCTCGTGCTGTGTGCCACTTAAGTCCAACACCTTAGTATACACTATTTGAGGCTTATCCAGCTGCGTTTACGTGCACGAGAATGTTTTCGTGAAATCGTTTTATTATATTATACCGATATAGCTAAATTACCTAATAGCTAATATACTTTTTATTTCTAGTTGCTTTTTTTATAATAACTATATCTGATATAATTTTCTACTATATCAGAATATGTTGTATTACTATTATGTGCGGTAATTTTTATCAAAAATGAAATATATGCAAACAGAAAAATGATTTGTGATTTAACTCAAATGTATGAGTATGTGTAATGCGTTGGCTGCGGCATCATCCGCAACCTTTGGCATCATAGCGGCTGATAAAAACGCGGTGCAATGTCAGATGCGAAGGTTGACTCGCAGGTTGATAATAATAAAACATCAGCCTAGATCGCGAAAGACTGTTGTTTTCTTAAGTCTCCATAGTCAAAATACATTTATGATTGAATAAGATAAAAGTTTAAACTATATCTAAAATTATATAAATAAGTTCATGATAACTTGGATATTACTATGAGTAAATAAGACTCTTACAATTAGTAAATTTAATATGCTTTAGTCAATGTTCGTTAGAATCTGCTTTATATGTTAGAATTACCCTCCCATGTATGCGCATCTTAAATCATCTGCAGTTCTCCACAGGGCAATCCATAATGTACACGTTTCATATACGCAATATGTATCCGGACAAACCAACTATGGTTGCTCAAAGTACTTGAGGGCTGATGAAATTTAATTGATGACTTTTCAATAAAAGTATTTTTATCGCACACGTTTATTAGTTGTATAATCCGTTTCACAAAACCTGGGGCAGTCTTGTATTAGTGTTCGCGAAGAACTGATCTAATATTATTCACTGCAAAAAGATGATCTTATAACTTTTCCGTTACGATATTGATATGAAAGATTTTGGCGAAGACTATGTATCAATTAAATAATTAAAAATTATACATTTTTAAAAAATAAGATTTTAATAGTCAGTAGCTAATCATAGGGTCGGCAAATCTTATTATACGACTTGAACTCTCATGAATTGAGATTTTTTGAAGTTGCACACAATAGTGTTCGGTTGCAAGCAACAATACTAGCGCGGTGCTGTGCGGCAGAACAAGACCATGTTACTATGACGCAACCGTTACCGCAGCAACATCGCACATCATATACGCGACGCCGCCGCCGTAACCTAGAACCTGCCCCACACACTAACACATTTATGCAGCAATCATAGAGAATTGCACTGCTGGCCAGATGCAGGTTTTAGTTAACGATAGTGCACTTACTCTATATAATTCCCACAACCGCTTCAGTAACTATTGTTAACTATGCCATTATTTTTTCAAACGTTAATTGATAATTAAGTATATTTGAAATTATTTAACACTTGTTCAGTTTAATTTATGACATATGCATAGTTACTACAAATATAGTTTCAACATAATGATTAGCTTAATGATGGTTCATCAATATATCATTTTAAGAATGATAACGCTGATAGATATAAAATCAGAGTAATGCTATATTATCCACCTGCTCTTTACAACCTTACCTCAGTAAAATGCTAGAGAGCATATTACTGAGGTTGTATGTTGACTATCAAATATTTTGTTCTTCAAGCCGACAATACTTACATCAATGTTCTATAACACAATTTGACTACACCTGATGCATTTGGTTCGTTGATACGATAACTGTTTCTTGGCTTCGTAGTTGTAAGAATACGATGTTGTGCTATACTCTTTTATCATAATATGCAGACGTGCATGCACATATAATATAGCTAACAATACTACCGGCTCCGTAGAATGCTCTTCGTTTTATCTTATCTTTGCCATCTACTGTTTACTAGAAAAAAATCTGTTAATGAAATAGAATATTTTGGGAACAAAAATATAGCAATATAATATTGGCTTAGATGTCTACAGAAATCGGCTTCATTACAACTTCATTAATTTGAAATCAGATAAAAATCCCTTGATTTGTGAACGAATTCGTAGACAGACCGAGACGTTTCGTACAACTTTTTCCTATTTTTCTCATAATTCGGTTTGATTACGCTCAAGGGTTCCCGCAGTGCAGATTTTCTTGTTGTGACTACATTATATTAGTAACATCTCAGCAAGTCTATACGTTGGAACTTTGAAAAGAATTATCTTAATTAATATATGAATATGATGAAAAATCGCATAATTTATAAAACTATATATTTTATATTAATTTATAAAACTGGTTTATATTTTATTTTAGTATAATTATATTTAATTATTATATTTTCACCTAATTACTTCTAAGCATTATAAAAATATTTCCAAAGCGAATGCATTCATAAGAATTATGAAAATAGTAATAAATTATAATAGTATAATATAGAATTAGCAAGGATCATAGATTCGTTTTTAGTCTAAGTTTTTATCAAAACTGGACATTTTTGTGCGTCGTACAGATTCATGTGCGTTTGTTGAGGTAAAATTGTCAATTACGATACGTTCCAAATAGCGACATTAAAATCATTCTTTTATAGTTTCTTCTACGTGAATAATGAACATTAGAAATCTTGTCCTTGATGTACCGTCTCACAATGGGATGTATAAAATGATTATTATTAGAATTACATAACAATTCAAGCTAGCTGGATCCCAACCGCTGAAGAATAAGGCCCTTGGTTAATTGTATTATTTATATCTGCAACTTTTTTCATGTATTGCTCATACACATTGGTGACCTATTTAAGAAAAATCTAATTATTATCGAGAATTGAGAAATAAATTTTTATTTTATGTAGTACGTTGATGTATAATAAACGATAATATAAACTAGCTGTAAGTGGAATTCGGTCTTGAGGCAATTATGGCATCGTGCCTTAAGGCAAATTGCTGGAACTTCCCGCACCGTAACGAAATGTTCGAGGAATACTGAATGTTTTCAAATAGATTATTATAAATATTGTAACATTGTGTAATATTTATAAGAATTATATAAACCGAATTGCAGAGTTGAAATTATTTGTAAAGTATATTAGAACTATAGTCAAAATTAAAAATAAAATCTGAAATATTTTCGATATACAAAATACTAAAAAAAAAAAAAAAAAAAAAAAAAAAAAAAAATTGGAACAAATTTTTTTTTTCAAAATCAATTATTTTGTTAAGACAAGCAGAAAGTTCTTTGAATCATTTAAATCGGACGCTTAGTTCTCTCAAAAACTACCATTTTTTACATATTTAGCTCCGTATCTTTGAAATGGCTGGGCCTGCCTTTGCCAAAAAGTAATAAACACTTCTCCCAATCATTACTAATTGATTGTTTTTTAGATCATTCAAATCGGATACTCCGTTCGCTCAAAAATTCGATTTCTATTTTCTGCACTCTTTGCTCCGTATCTCCGAAACGGCTGGACCTGCCTTTGCCAAAAACTAATCAGCTCTTTTCCCAATCAATAGGAATCGAATGTTTTTTGAACCATTCAAATCGGTTGATCCGTGCGCCCTAAAACGTGACTGGAAATTTGTATCCACACATACATACACACACACACACACACACACACACACACACACATCCATTTTTTCTGAGGTATGCCAAAACGTTCAGAAACCTTCAAAACGTCGAGAAATGTAAAAATTTTCAATTCCGATTTTCGGCCCATTACAATAACTTACCCTACGGGAAGTTAATAAATGTATGTATTGTATTCTCATTGGCTGAATATATGTATTTAATATGTAACTAAAAATCTCGTTTTAGTAAATCAATATTCATTAAAATTAATGCAAGCGATTTTATTTCGAGAAGGAATTATTTTTATTCGCTTATCTACTATTTCTTATCATATCTTTGTGTTAACCTGTATACTTCATAAGATAGTTATCTTAGTTTATTTGATATGAGGAAGATTGGTTATTTTAACTTATTTTGATATTCTTGATCAATATTTCTCATGATAAGTCACAATACTAAATTTGTTGCGACATATTAAATACATATATTATTTATTAAACAGATTATTAAGTAATAATTACATTAGGCATTATTTATATTTTTCTCAATTGGTTTTTACATAAATTAATAAAAATATATTTCTAGGCTCGGCCCGTGTGAGCTGTCGCTGGACTGGACTCTGTCGGGGAAAATGAGCGGCGTGAGTCCGCTGCCGCCACACAACAAGAAAATACGACGCAAGACAGATGCTAAACCTCAATCACAAATGTATGCAATAAATTATTATCGATTTATTGAAAATATCGTTATTTTTTGAGATGTTGGTTGTTTTACATATAAACTATTCGAAATTGATATTTTAAATATTTGTATTTTGTTGTCAATGTGTTCAATGATTTGGCATTTTTGCAATAGTATCGCGGATCGCTTGTATAATGTGATTATTGATTGGATCGTCATTTAGCATTGTAATGCCACGTCTTTTTATAGAGTCATATATCTTAGAATGTTGATTCGTTGGCTAAAAACAGTCATTACGCCATTACGCCTGAAAAATTGAATAACTTTCACTTTTTCGTATATTTTTTGTTCCGTTATGCTTGAGACACCATACGTCTCGAAACTAAAGTGAAATTTTGTTTACTAAAACAATAAAATCCTGCGTTAAGTGTTCGTATTTTTATTTATGAAAAGGTAGAGTCACATTTGTTTCATTTTTTACAATAACTTATTTTTATTCATAATTTTTTGGATAATTTTCTATCTTAATATTAATATAATTAATTTAAGATTCAAACATTAAAAATGAATTAATATAGACAAAACTAGTATGAATCATTTAGTAATGGTTTCATATAGAAACCAAGTGGGATTAAGCCCAGAATTATGCTATGTTAAAATCTATATATATTTTTGTAGAAAATATTATTTATATTATAATTTTCAGAAATAAGAATAACAATGAGAAACGACGTAGAGAACTCGGCAACGAGTACATGGAACAGCTGGGGGATCTCCTACAGATCAATCTGAAGGAGATGTCCTCATGCAAACCGGATAAAGCAGCTATATTAAAAGAAGCTAGAGATACTGTAAGTATGACTATTTAATGTTCGCACGTGTAACGATGAATAATAACAGAAAATTGAACATTTTCATCTTCATTTTTAAACGGAATTATTTATGCAATTATTAGCGATGAAAATATTTTATGTCATCATGATCTTGTAGATCCGCAACATACTCGCTAAGCAGAACAACTGTTCTGTGTGCCCTATCGGCTGTGTGGACTCTGCATGCAGTCAACATCCCGTTCAACAAGGGGAAGTTTCTTCAACTGAAACCCAGGCCGTACTAGGCGCAGGCCACGCTGGAGCGCGCAATACTGAAATTGCCTCTGTTATCGAGGTATAATGACTTACACATTGTTAAATTACATTGTTCTATAACGGTTTGTAGTTGACCGAATGTGTAGTCAAAACACAGTTTAAATCATTATCATTTTTACGCAGTCGCTTCACCATTATACTGCCACGCTCGGGCTGGTTGTGCTTCAAATCAGTGCGGAGGGTCGCATCGAATGTGTAACCGAAAACATCTCCGACTTGATCCGCTGGACTCGCGCCGAACTCCAACACAAGAGCATTTACGATTACCTACATGAGAATGACCATGACAAATTACAACCGATATTGTGTAACTTATCAGCAGCAACAACACAATCAACGCTGTGGACGCATCAGTCAGCGCTAACAGACGGATCAACTAACCAGCAACAACAATCGTTGCAACAACAGCATTCGTTTAAGCCAAGGGCTATCCGCTCACGACTTTGGATCAAACCGGCAAGTTTTACCATACTCATATATTGCAATATTTACGAATTTAGAAAACTTTTTTAACTAATAAATATTACACAGGCATCGACCGGTGATGCAATGGAAGATCAGCATTCACGTTCGACCTACGAAGACGTGTTAATCACAGCTAGTCTGATCAAGACCGATACGGACGAAAACACAGGAACTGTAGGCACACCTTCAATGTTGTGCGTTATCCGGAGGCCGGACGACGAAAACAAACATCACGTTGCCGATAATACCCTAATGCCCCATACGTCCGAACATGTCACACTCAAATTGGATTTGTCCGGGAAAATAATCGGTTAGTAGTTTTCTTTAATGTTTCATATTATTATGCAATATTTTTAATTATAATGCTGCCTGCAATATGACTAATTATAATTTAGTTTTGATTTATCATTTGCAATTCTAGATACAGATTTTGCGGACCAAAACTTAAGAAATTCTTTATCTAAAGATGTGATAGGAAGATCTGTTCAAGAAATGTGTCACCCACAAGACGTTTATCAAATCAATAGTCATTTAAAAGATATTATGCAATCTTCAAATAATATGGCTCAATCACAACCTTATAGGTTGAAAGTAGGAACAGGGCCTGATGTTTATGTGCATGTTAAAGCGCAATCGCGATTGTTTAGATCGAATCCTACTACGAAAGACGGAGATTTCATTATGGTTACGCACACACTTCTATCGTAAGTTCATATATAACGCTCGGTTTTTTTAAATTTCTTTTTAATTTCAATATGAAATTTGTCTGCGAGAAATGTTATTTATATTTAAATTTCAGAGAAAACGAGATAGCAACACTAGAAGCAACAGGTAGTTTGATAACCCCATTGGCAGGTGGCAGTCACCATAACAATAATAATATTAATAATCATAGTGGTTTGGGTGGCCCACTTTTAGCCGCCACAGTAAACGGAACTCGAAATGGAGTCAGCTCGTCTTATGATGGAACAGGTGACACATAATGACTAAAATAGTTTTTTTAAAGAATGGACAAAACCTTAAATGAGCACTTATAATGTTTCAGAAGACGTATTTTTCAATTCAGACCTGAACGACTTTTTCCCGCACTCAACATGGCCCGAAATGGACCCCGTACCTACCTGGGACACGCGGCCCGATTCTCGTCAAAGTGTGACGCCTGTATCAACACCTACCCCTAGTGTTCCTGGATATAGTCCTGCAGCTGCACCCATATGTCCGTCGCCTCTGCACGCATACTCTGCTGGTGTCGCATCTCCGGTTACACATAACAAATCGTTTTCTAGTGGTAGCAGTTCGCAGCCAGGCGGTCATTCAAGCCCGTCTCCATTGTCTGCCCATTTTTCAACATCTGCAGCGACAGCTGGACATTCTAGTCCTTCACCACTGTCGAGTCATTTTAATCAAAATACGACAAGTCCTTCTCCAGCGGCCCAGAATCCTTCCACACCATCTGCACATCAATTTTCGAACGCGTTTTCTTTTGGTCAATGCGAATCTCCTTTTGGTATAGATCCACCACCGTCAGCTGACACTAAACCCGAAATAACTCCTGAAGTCAACAATCACGATTCTGAAAGACTTAGAAACCTATTAACCAATAAGAGATCACAATTGACAAATAATAACAGTAATACAAGCAGTAACATGATGCAAAAACACCTGTCAAATCAAAATCAACAAAAGTCTATGATGCATCAATCAAATAAGGATGGAAGCGATTTGCCGAGAAATTCTATGGATAAATCTGGTCATGAGAGTCAGGAGATCAAAAATAATAATCGAATACTAAAAGGATTGCTTAATCAAGAAGATGAAGAAGATAAATGTGATAACTCTTTACAGCAACCCCTATTACCACCTCCAAGACCTAGGGCGCAGCAAACACAGGATAATAAGAGTGGAAACCACATGTTATTAAGGGTGAGTATCTTATATCAAGTATTAGTTCTAAATTTTTATTCTAAAAAGAACAAACGTTGCTCATTATTTATTGAATTATGTTGCTAACATTCTATCTTTCAGTTATTAAATGAGAAAAGTGACGATGATGATCCAGATACTAAAGTTAATAGGAATAATAGTGAATTACGAACACAACTTCTTAAACAGGTATATGCTACTATATATGTATTTACATTCTTATTTACAAAGGGGTATTATAGGTTAGTTTTTAATATTGCTTTTTACTTTTATAGAATCATGATGATTCAAGTAAAAATACTAGTGATAATGATGAAGTTCTTAGTATTCTGGGTCTGCAGGGTCCTGCCAATGACAATTTTTCAAGACCACGGAAAAGACATTCGACTGATCCTGATGAACATGCAGTCACTAAGCGATCAACAGACTCACAAGTATGTTAACTTGTTAACTATATGCATATATAAATATTTATTTATATGTATATATTAAAACAAATGTGTTTCAATGTTGTAGGTTACGTCTACAGGTCGAAGCAAATTATGGGAAAATAATAAAATGTTAGCTTCGTTATTAGCTAATCCGCCTTCGGCTCCTACAAAACCCCTACCGAATCCTAATCCGGTTTTATCGAGGCCGTTTCCTCCGGATTCAGGACCGTCGAAAATCAATGCCAGGTTGAGTACGGCTTCACTTCCGCAACCAGCGGTACCCGTATCTCAGCAGCAGCAACAACAAAACCAAAGTCAGCATGGAAGCAATATGAGTGCGCAGCAACAACAACAACAGAATCAGTCGCGGCAAACGCATATGCAAAGGCATGGGGGATACTTGAATCAGGCGAGTAAAAAAATAAAATTGAGGATTAACTTTATATGCAATTTATCATAAGTTTTATTAATTTCATATTTTTTACAGATGTTGAGCAACAGTAGTAATGTCGATAACAATAACCAAATAAATCAACAACAAAATATGGTCAACAAAATGCAACAAAGGCAACAGCAGCAACAGCAAGTACAGTTTCATAATAATGAAGTTCCGCAATATGCAAGTCCGGCTGCAAATACAGGACCTGATTTCAGGTATATTTCGTTTTAAAAACAATAATGAACAGTAATAGTATGAATACTCAAATTTATAATCTTTTTAATTAGGTCTACTGGAGCTGAAACCTATGACTCATTATCTGATATTTTAGAAGTTTTGGATAGTCAAAATGAAACATCATCTTTTCTTACAAGTCTTATCGGATCAACAGGTAATTAAATTCACTTACTTGTTTTAACAGAAAATAAGTTATTATTTTTTGGTTTATTAAATTTTAAGCTACGTAATAATTGTTATAATTCCATATTCATAAATTTTAATTAAAAAATTTTAGGTGCCACAAATGTCAATAATCTAATGGGTCCCAGGCCGAATGTGGGCTTAGTGGATGGCGGAGGGGGTGGTTTGCACAACGCACAGCAGGCGATAAGTGAGATTCAGAAAAGTCTTATGCAATGTGAAACTGATGTGAATCATGTAGGATCACCAACAGTTTTACCTAATACTCCACCTGCATATCCAACAAATCAACCACAAATGGTATGGTACTTTTTTTCATAATCATCTTGTTTTAGTATCATGTAAACATGTTTTTATTTATATTTATAGGTATAGTAATTTAATTTTTTCAAAGTTTTGTTAAATCAAATTTGATTTTTCAGAATCAAAGCCAAACCAATTATTTACCACCGCCTGGTTACCCAGCCAGGACTGGACGATATCCAGCGCGATCTCCCGCTTATTCACAAAATTCCCAGCAATTTGCAATGCAGGTAGTTATTTTATTTGCTAATTATTTCATTCATTCATAATCATTTTAATTTATATTTGATCTATAATTTTATTTAGATTACAATATAATCTTTACACATTATTCTTTTCAGCGACAAAAAATGTTTAGTAACTTGCAACAAAATCATTTGCAAAGGTTGTTGCATCAACAAAAGCAACAGCAAATTGTGGTTCCTAGTAGTGCGACTGCTTCCCAGGATCCAATGCAAATTCCAGGTGGAATTGATTCTTTATTAAATAATACAGCTCCTCCTAATGTTACATTAACAAGGTAATAATATAAAACTAATGGATTTGAGAGTGATATGAAACTAGATTTTGAAGATTTACAATGAATGCTTTGTATTGAATAGGTCATCTGGAGTTCAACAAGAACCTCAATTATCACCTGGCTTTACTAGTGGCATGATATCTCCAGCCTCACAACTTTCACCAGGACAAAGGGTTATGCAATCTGGACCATTTAGTCCTCATACCTCACAATCCCAAGGTAAAATTTATTTATCTAAATCTAATTTTTAAACTATAATGAACTATTCAAAGTATAAAATATACTAAGATTAAAATAATTTCTATAAGACGTTTGATTTATTTGCAGGTTTTTCTAGCCAGGGAATTGTACAACAAGGAGCAACACATTCTACTCCTGCTTTTTGTAATACAACTTCTCAACAACAATGGTCTCAAGGATCTCAGGCACGGTTGTCAATGCAACAACAAAATCCTATGCTCAATGCACAACTTAATGTAAGTTTAACTTACTATTTTTTTTTTATATATGATTAAGTAATCATCGTGTAATCATATACAAAAGAAACTGTGTACGTATTATAAAGACTTTTTTATACCAATTACATAAAAATAACAAAAATTCTTCAGGCTGGCGGTGGCACGGCTAGTGCGGGCGGATATCAAGCAGCCGCCCGACAGCAGTTTGGAGCCCGTGGTCGGCTTCCATCACCTGTAAGTGCAGCGGCTGTTAACTCTCGGCAGAGCCCATTTCCTACGATGGAGGCGAGTTTTGCATCACCGTCAGATAGCCCAACAGCCGCTACATCTTCAGTAGCAACTGTTACTCAACATCAGAATGCCGTTTACCCAGGGCAGAATCACAGTAATCCAGCCACCGCTTACCAAAACGCTAATCAGATTAGACTGCAGAGGCAGGTCAGCGCGCCGATGGCAACGCAACATTTGCCAGGTCAGTTGTAGTATTTGTTGTGGTAGAGGCAACTTTTAATCCTATAGAATTTCCTGATTTTTGAAAACTTATATCCTAAATAAAAACTATATAATTTTGAGTTTGATGTATCAAGCACACGAATTGTTAGTTTGAAAAATATAATATATTAAGTGAATTTGAGGAAAGGAAAATCACTTACAGATTTTTTTCTGTTAATTAATATTATGTCTGATGTTTCGATATTTTGGCATGGCAGTTTGAAATCGGAATTCTTATCTGATCCTAATTTTGTTTCTACAAATAATAATCATTTATTATGCATTTGGAGAATTAGAAAAAAATGCTTCTTAGAAATTCTTTAATGAATATTATGTATTGTGATAAGCTTAAGATTTTAAGGATTATCATATTCTATGCCTGGATGAGTAGTATTAAAAAGTAGAAGTAATAGATGATACAAATTTTACTTACATGATATGTTTCTTATATTTTATTCAAATAGTGAATGACTAGCAATTTATTTAAGTAGAGTTGCATAACATAATTACGATTAGATATAAGAAAATGTTCATATTCAGTATGGCACAAATTGGAACTTGGTTGAGACAATCGTTTTACATTCCAACAATTATTTTGCTCTAATGTGTCCAATACTAATATGCACAAAATATATAAAAAGTATAATGATATTATTGCATTTTATAAAAAAATGCAGTGTTTTAATATGATAAATCATGATAACTCAGCAGTAAGCAATTGGCTAATATTTAGCTGATTTACTGTGTTTTTATTAATAGTTTATAATATATTGATATTTATAGAATGCAATAGTATCCACATTTATGTATATAAATATCTATTAATTAGTTAATAATTGTTTGTAAGTGGTAAGCATTTCGAGAAATGTCTTGAAAGGGTAATTATTTTTACTAGTATTTGAATTGTAAAGTTAAACATAAGTAATCACAAGAAAAAGCTAAATCATATCAATAGAGGTAAAAATGAAGATAAAGCTTTTAATATTTATATGATTATTGTATACAATGACACAGGTGGCGTGGGCTCGCCACGTTCGTACGGAACACAACACGATAATTATCCACCAAATTCGCCTCTGGCCTACGGGCCCCAGGATGGCCTCACGTACTATGACGCCATGGCGCGACAACGACAGCAACAATCTATGCCCAATAATGGTACTAAATTTGAAACCAGAAAAATATGAATCACAAGCAAAATATATCACTACTTTTTGTTTTGGATCGTTTCTGTTGGAGACGAGTGCGCACTTGCTATCTTTGATTTCATTCATTTCTTTGACTTCATTGTTCATATTTTATTTTAATGTTTATTAAGTATCTCTTACTATTTATTATAAAATTTGATAAGATTAAAATTAAACATTACATCCACTGTTAATTTGTTTTTTATCAGTACATCATCACACTTTTTGAATTGTTTATTATAGTTTCATATAGATTTCAGCAAAGTTCGCACTCGTTCTGCTATATTTTTCGGGATAATAATTATTTTAATTTTTTTCGTTTGTCTATTTTTTCATCTTTTCTTGAGTTTTGTCTCATCGTCTCATCTAAATCTCTAAACCTATCATTATATGTACTGCGTCATCTTGCACCTAAATGTCAACTCATATATGTAAAATAATTGTGAGGCCTCATTATTTTTATTTTCTTTATATTGAAAATATTTTCAATATGCATTAAAATCGTTTTCTTATATCATCTACAATTATTGTGACTAATTCTAACATAAATCATTTGTGATGTTCATTGTTTCATTGTGTTTTTAACAAATATGTGGCTATTTATTATTATAAATACTTAACTTGCGCACTTATAGGTTGCAAATAAAAAACGCACTTCTAGCTATTGTAAAGCCAAATAATAGGGTATTTATAAAAAAACATGTACTACTTAATATGCTATATCAATCATCTGTGAGTTTAATATTTTATTGTTGATATGGTTTTAATTGATTATTTTAATTTATTATATTAAAAGCATCAGCTTTGTAAAAATATTTTTGCGCCTGAGATATTTCATACTCTTATAACAATGACTATACAACTTCTAAAATTAATATTCAAGGAATGAAGAAAGTTATTACCGAATTGCTAAACGTATATGCTGGTTTTATGCGCTTTCTGGTGGCTCTAATCAAATTTGAAAAGTGTATATCTGCTGTAATTTTTACACACGATGCCGATTTTTAAAATTTCTGTGTTAAATTTTTTTTCAATATAAAATTTGTAGAAGGGTTATTAATTATAGCATGCTTAAACTGATGTCTCACTACATGAACTAGTTGGATTACGTTTTTAATATCATACACCAAATAAATTAATTTAATGAATAATCAGCAAAATGGAATAAATTAGACCATTTTTGGTTAGTATACTTTAATCTATATTAGTAACTATTATGTTTGTGTTTATTTAGTGCACGTCAATGCATTTAAGTGTTTAATATATGTATGTTAAGATTTGTATTTAATATTTTTTCATATTTTTTTGTTTATTTAATATGATATAATTCAAGATAATGTTTAAAAATACTGGCTTTAATGATTTATGTGTAAAATATTTTATATATTTAAATACGAAATAGGAATGTTTTTCATTATTTATCAGTTTAAGTTTAGAAAAAGAAGTGATACAAGATTAAAGATTTATAAATTAACACGAATTATTTTGATAAGAATTATCTTCATGAATATATTTCTATAGAATCAAATGGTTCATAAAATCACAATCGACATTATGTTGAAAATAATTTAAAAAGCAACTTTGTGGATGCTCTAGAACTTTGTCAATAATTTTCTTTTGACTTTTTTTTGGAAAGTTAATTAGAAGTTAAACAGTATTGTTAGTTAAAGTTGAACTTTATTCTTGTACGCGTTGTTAACTTATACCTTTACTACAGATTCTAATTAATATTGAATTTACTTGTTTGATAATATTCTTTATCATTCTTATATTACTTCAAAATCTTATATTCAATAATAAATTATTTTTTAGGGGGTAATAATGGCATGAACACAACTTCGGAATATGTTCGACAAGAGTTGCGAGCAGTAGTCGGGGCGCGGACAGGTGGTAGGCCAGGTTCGCAGGGTTCCAGTCAACATCAACAAGTCCAGCAGCAACAACAACAAATGGCCATGAGTCCCATGGGGATTGGTCAAATGAACCCCATGGGACTCACGAATCTGAATACAGGTCAGATGGGTGGAATGATGCAGTCATCGATCATGCAATCTCCGTCAGATTTGGACGCGTTAGGTCTAGGTTTCGATACCCACGGTATGTTTCTAATACTTCTTAATTTGTACATTGTATGTTGTTGTTTTCATATATTTTCTATTTCTCATATATTGCCGGCACTAATTAATAATATTCGAATTAAATTGGATGCTTTAACAAAATGTGTTTCAGCTGGCAATATTATAGAACTATCAAATATATGATTATTTAATTGCAGTTTTTCATTGCTATGCTCCGGGTTGTTTGACTGAATATATAAATAAATGTAAATGGACGCTGATTCTCAAATGTAATTTGTAATCATTGCATGTTGATTCAGAGCTTCCTTGCAAGTGAAATTAAAAGTTTTATGTGCACTTTAAAATATTATAACATTGCAATAATTAATATATTGCTCTAATTATATTGTGGAAGCAGAATTTCTATAAAATCTTCGAATTAGTTTCACGTTTTTTTAAATAGCTGCACAAAATTAAACTTCTTATTACAAAATGTTATTCATATTGAATGAATTTGTGTAAATATTGAACGTTGTAAACATCGGTTTATATATTTTTTCTGCGATTGTTGTAAAATTACTAATGGACATGAAAACTACGAAGTTGAATATTATATTAATATTAAGTATTTCTGAAAAACATTTGAGAATCAATGTAAGTGTATATGAAACAAAATGTTGCTAAGATCGCATTGCTCCTTTTAATAATGGGGATATTATAATAAATACATTGCACTTAATATAAATGCACCATCATTTATGAGATTTCAAAAATACACATAATATTTAAATAATTCAATTATATGTTTGGTAGGAAAAGGGGTGTACATTGTGTGTTACTAACCATTGGGATTAGATTTGTAAATTTGCAATTTAATTGCCACAACCAAAACTTAATTTTCATTATATTGAATATAATTGTCTGCTCAAGACAATGCGATCTATTGCTTTACAGTTGAAATTTATAATATTGGCTTATTTTTGAAGATTTGAAAGAATTTACCAGAGATGATGGTATTGATGAAGCTTTTATCGATTATATTATATTTTGATTGCTGAATATAATTACATATATGACATCAACTCAATCTGTTACGAAATAGATTTGTTATTCCTGAACAGTGATTCCATACAAATCTGAGTTTGAGGAGAAATCAAAGTTATATAAATAGCATCGTTAGTAATTAAAAATGCCTAATTCGTGAAAGAACAGAGTTGGTAACATCGCATTTTTTATATTATTTTAAAAGAATGCAAAAAATTAACAAGTAGATTTTAAATCGTATTGAAGTGTTTTTATAGGAAGTAATGTTTGTAATGTAACCGCGGTTTTTGGGTTGTGTTATTTGTCAGGTGCCGACGGCAAGCTGTGGTCGCCCGACTTGTCTGACGCGCCAGCCACCTCGCCACCTCTGAGGGTAAGCGCGCAACGTAATTGAAAAACAAGTTTAAATAGTATAATCAATATATGATTTTAAAGCAAGTATTTTGATGAACAAGATTGAGCATTGTGGCTGCAGATATTTGTCGAATTATTCCTTAAAAATCTTAGGGCGCTAAGCATTCGAATATTTTAATTTTATATATTTAATTTATAATTTATTCGAATAGTGTAATCGCTCACTAAAAGTCAAATTTTTCTCTAAGAATTTAGCTGATTGTATAAACATAATTATAATTAGGCGTAATTCTAATAGTATTTCTTAATATTAATCTGTTGTGAATATTCTTCAATCTTGATTGAAACTACTGATTTTGCCAATGAATATATTGTAGTTGGATATATTGTTATAAATTTACTCGGATGCATATATCGTCATTCATAACTTCGAAGAAATATTCTTGGTCACATGCAAATCTTGTATATTTAAATAGTTTATTACGTATTATTGATATCGATTATTTTCTGATAGTAGTATTTTGCCAAACGTATAATGAGTACAATCTTATTTGATTATCTTTAGTTTTGGAATATTTCTGCCTTTTATTTTGAATATTTTCATTGCACGCTGTATGAATTTATTGTTGGTATATTGTGTTTGTATGCGGTAATTGTTATTAGCATATAGTGGTATGGTATATAATATATGTTGCATGTTCTATTTTTATTTATATATTATATTTGATACTGTTATATTACCCAGAATATAAAATGTTTTAATATGGAATTGTATTGCCACAACATTTTCAGAAAATTACGTTTTACATTTAAATTTGTACAAGATTGCAAAAATATGCACTTGCATCTATACGTTATTCATTTATACATATAAAACGAGTATTTAGACAAATCTTTATCTAAATATTTCTTAATTGATAAGGCATTTATCGAATTCAGTTCATGGCATATATACACAATCCTAAGTGATCAAAATATTAGTGAATATTTTTGACATGTCCATCTTTGTTATGTATTTTCAATTTTATCGTGTTATAGCGCATATAATATAATAATAATATTATCCAATACGTTTCCTGACTTTTATATTTGTCCAATGGGTTTAATCATAATATTTTCAATTCATAAGATCGGTGATCTTCAAGAAGTTCATTTATGAGTTTGGATTACAATTAATGTTCCCAGGATGATTAAGCTCTCATTGATTTTGAAAAAGGCATCAAATGTTTATATAGAGTTCCTTCGCATACAATAATTTGAATTTTGCTCAAAAGCTACTGTTAGAATTCATATAAATTTATATTAAACAATTGTATAGTTCTTGCTTATTTTAACACTGCATATTTGTTATTAACTGCTTTAAGCTTTTATAAAAGTGAAAGCTGTAATAATATCACAGCATATACTAACATATTACTAAATGTACACAGGTTATAATTTTTGACAATATTTATGTAGGGTTTTTTTGAGGACAAAATTTTGAACTTGACTGAGTTAAACACCGTTGGAATAATTTTTATGCATATAAATTTCATGTTAAAATTTTCATAAAGGACTAGGATTGTTGAAACTAAATTTAAGATCAGCTATTATTGTTTCAGAATGGAGTTAGAATTTTTGTTCTTCTTATTCAATATGTAATTTGTATGTGAAATTTAAAGTTATGTTTTGTATTTAAATCTTGACGTATTTTATTTATACATATTAAATTTGTTTATTAGTTTTAAAAATAAGCTAATTCGTAGTGTAATGATATTAGAGTAGTTAAGTTTTTTAATGAGTTTAGTAGAATGATAAATTTTTTCGTTTCGTAAGATTTTTTTGTTACAGCGACCTAGTCTTTTCTACACGCTGTTATCGGTTTCGAACTAATTTTAATTTATAGATATTTTGAGTATGAGATTATGTTTTTTAAAGAAATTTAACCTGGTGTAACGATGGATTGCTATCTCATGCTTCTTTATTCTTGTAGAGTAATAACATTTACAATAAATCTTAGCAGGAAGTTAATTATCGAATTACTAATGAATGGATTTTGCAGACTACTACGGAGGAGGGGGCGCAAACCGGTGACCAGAAGGAGTCGTCACTTTTACAGAAATTACTTTCTGAGTGAAGTAAAAGCGGCTCCTGACCTGTATCGGCGCACTGTTACATGATGTAACAGTGGTCGCCGTTTCGTGCTGTTGTTATTCGCGTCACCGTTCCTCGGGCCCGCACACTTTTGGGACTAGTAATTGTTTATTGTTGTTATCTTCAAACATTGTTGTGTGTTTTTCTGATTATACTTTGTTTTTGTGACGGGATATTTGTATTGGTTACAAAAAACAACTAAATGTGAGTCCGGACAGGGTTTGGTGCGGTGCGCGATCTTTGTTTAAAATGTGATATGTGAATGAAACTGAAGAAAAAAAAAATAAAAAAAAATGTAAAGCAAAAAATAAAAAGGAATAATATTTGTACAGAGATAAAACGGCTGGTGCTAAGTTACAAAACTATTGAAGTATGGATTTAAAATTATTACTAGAGATATATTTATATAGATTTTAGTCTTAGGGTATGTAATGTTTGTATGCACGTATATGTATATATGTGTAAAAAATGATGTTCTTTATTGAAGTTTATGCATGTATGTATATATGTCTATACATTTATATAATGAGGAAAAATACTACAACACAAAAAATTATTGAGAGTTATACTTAGAAATAATCTACATAGGTACCTCAGTGTTTATAAGACAAAAGTAAGTGGTTGGGTTAGAAAGTCGAGGCTTGTGGAACTACGTGGGGTTATTTCAAAATAAATATTTTCAATATATGTGTCGGGGTCCAAGTATACTCCGTTGTAAATGTATAAATAAAACAGGCCGACCCAACTTAAGAATTTTCTGGAAATAGATATTTAAACATTAGTTGACAAAACACGTTTTACTGAAATCAGAGTACATAACTTCAAGTGCATTAATATCGCTTATTCTACTTCAAAACAAAGTATTTTAAATATATTACAAAATAGATCACATTTAATAAATATACATAGTATTTTAAAATAAAACAAATATAAAATATATTCAATATTTACTTAACGATAATAATAATGAATACTAAATATAACTATTCGCGTTTCTCAATAGCTTCGTTTCTAAAAAACACTGCCACTTTTATTTTTATTTGAGTTGTCACTCAAAAGTTTGGTAAAAATATTGTAATACTTTGTCCTTTTCCTTCATTCATTCAATATTGAGGTAACTGACTAATAACAGAGGCTTTTCATACTTAATACTTAAGGATTGTATGCATTTTGCAAATAGTAGTTTTGTGATTTACACTTTTTCCTATTTCTAAGGATCTCTTGGCAATTTTGACGTATGCCCTCCATCAAACAAGCCACACTTTCTTGATAACAGTGATTTTTTCAGTAGTTTTCTTATAAAATTAATTTTTTATACGTAGGCTTAATTAAAAGTTTTATAGATAATATTACGATTAAAAATATTAATACTACGAGGGCGGGAATATTTATGTAAGATAGTTTTTGAAGATATTTTGGAGACTCATTTTGGCATTTGATTATAAATTCTTTGTATATTGATTAATATTTTATTTCAATTTTTTAAATATTTTATATGATCCTGTTTATGAGAAGTTATACCACACTTTGTTAATCAAAACATAAAAATTACTATTTTTATACAAAAAATTTAATACATTGAATATATTATTTTAGATTTTGATCAGGCACATAAAAATAGAAATGGAAATTGTCTGATATTCTGTATGATTAAAAGTCGGTGAATGTTAGTCTCAAGTAAACTTATATTGGCTCAAATATTAAGAGATGGTATGCAAATTGCATAATGACATTAGTTTTATGCAAGGATCACGGTTTCATAAGCAAGTTCTTGACTTTCAAGAAATGCGATTTTATAAAATTGTAGAACTGATATTTCTTTACTTGATCTTGATATCCATCCCTTATCTTGTTAATATCTTGTATCTATGAGATATTTGTTTTGTGGTGATGCAAATTCATATAATAACTTTATTGGTATAATATGGGTGATTTTGATCAATTTCCCAAGTTTCCAAAGATTTTCAAAACAGCGCAGCATTTAATGTGTTTTCAGAACACGTTTGAAAAGAGGTTGTGTTTAATGACTTGCGCTATTTGGGAATGGCAGGTGATTGGCCACTTGGATTATTGTATAAATCAACGAACAAAAAATGTGATAAATTAACAATAGATTGATGGAATTCTTTATTTAATTGTATTGTACTTATGATTTGATTATTTTATTAATATTATTATTTATATAGCAGAAAGTATATATGGCATAGAAAATTTTGTGATTTTGTTAATAGCAAATATATTAAGGAAACCAAGAAGAATAATAGCATACAAGACATGCATGTTTTGAGCAATAACATTCTCTACATCAAATTTTAAGTTTACATAGATTAAATTTAGAAAAATTATGTTTCAAAATTGATTGAATTTTGTTTACTACATGTACTGTTTAAAAAAAAATTGATCCTCAGGCAAAAGCTTTCAATCCTATGGTCAGTCACCTGAGCCAGAATTGGCATCGCGTCCAGCGGCTGTGTTAGACATAAATAATAAGAGTATGTAAATGATATAATATTTAGAATTTTTGGCATATTAGTGCATAATTTTAAGGTAGAAAAATCTACATAAATATATATTGGTAAGTGCTAAATATAATTATTGCGTTCCGTAGGGTTTAATATTTAAGAGTATATTAACATATTATGGTACATACAATCGTGAAGATATAATTTAGATTGTATGTATGATGAACAAACTTGTGCGACTGCTTGAAACGAATTTTTCTTTGAGTGGTATGCTTTGGAAAGTCATTCAAAAATATTTTTGTAAAGAAAATACTATATATTATTGTATATGCATATTTAGAACGGCATGCATGATTCAAGAAAATTTATGATGGCTTTCGCACTTGTTTCTACATGCATTACCAAAAATACTAACTGTTATATTTTATAAAAGAAAACATTTTAAGCATACGTTAACTCCTTTTTTTTTGTACAATATTTTTATGTAATTTAAAGAAGCGTTAGGGATTATGCATGTGAATCAAAGCAAAGATATATATGAGTATATAAATATTTTAATATATCACACAGAATAGACACTGTCGGAAATATTCGTAGAACACACAATTATACCTGTAAAAACGCCACGGCAGATATAGTCGACTCCACACAAAAGTGATTTAAGAAAATAAAATTGGTATTGTTATATTGTGTAATGTTATGTAGTTTTATGGCAACTCAACTGTTGTATAAGTGAAATACTCTAATTTTTGGGTCAATCAATGTGATTCTATATATAAACCTATAAATATCTACTATATATTTCCAGTGATATCATGTCTGAAATTGAATATTGAATGTTAAATTTTTGAACAGAAATTAAAATCTATTGATATTTATTTGCTGAATAGTATGGGCTGACATACGTAAATGTTTTAAAAGGTAATAAAAAATCAAAGATTAATAATTGTTTATGACTTAATATTCTAATTTGAACATATAATTTACTTGAACTTAGTTTTAGACATTCATTATAATTTTTTTTTTAATAAATACAATAGTTGATAAGAAATTTTAATTGAAACATTTACGTACATTAGGCTTTTTTATTGAATGATTACCTTTGTTAGGCTTTTTTATTGAATGATTACCTTTGTTTTGTATTGTGTAAAACTCGCGATCGTTTACTAGTTGTTTTCTAAATATTTTATGACTGTATTAAACAACCGTTACCAATGTAAGATGTTATCATGAAAATAATTTTATTAATGATTCAAAAAATTAAATTTTGAATTATTCATAGTTTTTTTTTATCACTCCCGTATACGTAACTGATAGGAACGAAAGAATATTTTTGTGAAAAAAAGACAGTTGCCAAGCTGCCGCATAGGTCATAAAAATATAAACATTCATTAAGTTCAATGCTTTTTCGAAAACCAGTGAAGAGATCTCTGTGATACTTTGCAAATTAGTTGTTTTGTAATTTTTAGCCCGATCATAATTTTATTAAATAAATGTTATGTATGCAGCAACGATTTTTGTTAAATCTATATATACATACTATATATAAATAATTGTAAGAATATTTTACATACATATATTTTACATTAAAATTTTTGTACATATTGTTAATTTAATAACGAGCTTTACAGAGTTTTATCATTTGTTATAGTTTTATATTCTTATTTAAATTATCTTATAAACTTTTAGAATATCATCTTGATCTTTTGTACAGTTTGTTAAAAATAATTAAATTTATGATGTCTTTGCTGGTTTCTGCTGATCATATTTAAAAGAAATACTATGATTGCACAGTCAATTATTAAATGCAAGGAAACCCAGATATAAAAAAAACATTATTCATAAATTTTCTAGAAGTATTATTTTGGACAAAGAAAAATAAATTGATTCAGATCGAGTATTCATATAAACAAATCATATTTTTTGTACATAACAGAAGATTTACAAAATAACTATGATAATAGATGTCTGCACTATAATGCCTTATGTGAATTTTTAAATGTAGTTGATAATACATATATGTATACATATATACAATTTGTAGAATGCATACATATATGATATATTTAATTAAATGTGTTGTTATATAAAAATATAATATAAAGAAAATATGGGTTTATAGTTTATATTTGTTCACTAACTTCTTAAGTTCATAATAAAAATATTTTAGTGTTACATATTATGTGTTATATATATATTTTAAACATAATATTCAAAATATAACACAAGTCTTTTATTTATATTTAATTTCTGTATGTTCGAATAGAACTTAAAAAATTTAGGCAGTGCTAACTCATCTTAAATTTTGAGTAACAAGTAATTTTTTATTTGCCTTTTTAACTTATTTTTGCATATTTCAGGAATATCATGTTTTTTTGCAGCATGCTATAAGATTTTGTGAAGTAAATAGACAGAGATAAAATTTGAAAGAAATGTAATTCGCCGAAAACTGGACCTTGAGTAGACCTGCATCGACTCATCAGAATTTTAGGACGTAGAAGACCACATGT